>NW_026782609.1:600000-770732 GCF_031769215.1 Ylistrum balloti | reverse complement strand
TTGTATAGAGGTAGATCGTGAAGATAAGTGTGTACAGATATATATATATATTGTATAGATGTAGATCGTGAAGATAAGTGTGTACAGATATATATATATAGTATAGAGGTAGACCGTGAAGATAAGTGTGTACAGATATATATATATATTGTATTGATGTAGATCGTGAAGATAAGTGTGTACAGATATATATATAGAAGTAGATCGTGAAGATAAGTGTGTACAGATATATATATATTGTATAGATGTAGATCGTGAAGATAAGTGTGTACAGATATATATATATATTGTATAGAGGTAGACCGTGAAGATAAGTGTGTACAGATATATATATATTTTATAGATGTAGATCGTGAAGATAAGTGTGTACAGATATATATATTGTATAGAGGTAGATCGTGAAGATAAGTGTGTACAGATATATATATATTTTATAGAGGTAGACCGTGAAGATAAGTGTGTACAGATATATATATATTGTATAGAGGTAGACCGTGAAGATAAGTGTGTACAGATATATATATTGTATAGAGGTAGATCGTGAAGATAAGTGTGTACAGATATATATATATTGTATAGAGGTAGATCGTGAAGATAAGTGTGTACAGATATATATATATTGTGTAGAGGTAGACCGTAAAGATAAGTGTGTACAGATATATATATATTGTGTGTATAGAGGTAGATGTGAAGATAAGTGTGTACAGATATATATATAGATATGTATATATATATATATATATATATTGTAGTGTACAGATATATATATTTATTGTATAGAGGTAGATCGTGAAGATAAGTGTGTACAGATATATTTATTGTATAGAGGTAGATCGTGAAGATAAGTGTGTACAGATATATATATATATTGTATAGAGGTAGATCGTGAAGATAAGTGTGTACAGATATATATATATTGTGTAGAGGTAGATCGTGAAGATAAGTGTGTACAGATATATATATATGTATAGAGGTAGATGTGAAGATAAGTGTGTACATATATATATATATATATATATGTATAGAGGTAGATCGTGAAGATAAGTGTGTACAGATATATATATATATGTATAGAGGTAGAGTGTGAAGATAAGTGTGTACAGATATATATATATATTGTATAGAGGTAGATGTGAAGATAAGTGTGTACAGATATATATATATATATATATATAGTGTAAGATAGTAGTGTGAAGATATGTGTACATATATATATATAGAGTAGTGTGAAGATAAGTGTGTACAGATATATATATATATAGAGTAGTGTAAGAGATAGTGTGTACAGATATATATATATATATAGAGGTAGATGTGAAGATAAGTGTGTACAGATATATATATATATTGTATAGATGTAGATCGTGAAGATAAGTGTGTACATATATATATATATATATAGTGTATAGAGTAGATCGTGAAGATAAGTGTGTACAGATATATATATATTGTGTAGAGGTAGATCGTGAAGATAAGTGTGTAGATATATTAAGTGTGTGTAAGATATATATATATATATATAGTATAGAGATGTAGATCGTGAAGATAAGTGTGTACAGATATATATATATATGTATAGATGTAGATCGTGAAGATACGAGTGTACAGATATATATATTGTATAGAGTGAATATAAGTGTAGAGATGTGAAGATGTGAATTAAGTGTGTACAGATATATATATATATATGTATAGAGATAGATCGTGAAGATAAGTGTGTACAGATATATATATATATATGTATAGAGGTAGACATTTTACGTGAATATAAGTGTGTGTGTAAGAGATATGTGAGACATTTTACATGTGAATATAAGTGTGTAAGAGATGTGGGAGACATTTTACATGTGAATATAAGTGTGTAAGAGATGTGGGAGACATTTTCCGTGTGAATATAAGTGTGTAAGAGATGTGTGAGACATTTTACATGTGAATATAATAGTGTAAGAGATGTGGGAGACATTTTACATGTGAATATAAGTGTGTAAGAGATGTGGGAGACATTTTACATGTGAATATAAGTTTGTAAGAGGTGTGTTAGACATTTTACATGTGAATATAAGTGTGTAAGAGATGTGGGAGACATTTTACATGTGAATATAAGTGTGTAAGAGATGTGGAAGACATTTTACATGTGAATATAAGTGTGTAAGAGGTGTGTTAGACACTTTACATGTGAATATAAGTGTGTAAGAGATGTGGGAGACATTTTCCGTGTGAATATAAGTGTGTAAGAGATGTGTGAGACATTTTACATGTGAATATAAGTGTGTAAGAGATGTGGGAGACATTTTACATGTGAATATAAGTGTGTAAGAGATGTGGGAGACAATTTACATGTGAATATAAGTGTGTAAGAGATGTGTGAGACATTTTACATGTGAATATAATAGTGTAAGAGATGTGGGAGACATTTTACATGTGAATATAAGTGTGTAAGAGATGTGGGAGACATTTTACATGTGAATATAAGTGTGTAAGAGATGTGGGAGACATTTTACGTGTGAATATAAGTGTGTAAGAGATGTGTGAGACATTTTACATGTGAATATAAGTGTGTAAGAGATGTGTGAGACATTTTACATGTGAATATAATAGTGTAAGAGATGTGGGAGACATTTTACATGTGAATATAAGTGTGTAAGAGATGTGGGAGACATTTTACATGTGAATATAAGTGTGTAAGAGATGTGGGAGACATTTTACATGTGAATATAAGTGTGTAAGAGATGTGGGAGACATTTTACATGTGAATATAAGTGTGTAAGAGATGTGGGAGACATTTTACATGTGAATATAAGTGTGTAAGAGATGTGGGAGACATTTTACATGTGAATATAAGTGTGTAAGAGATGTGGGAGACATTTTACATGTGAATATAAGTGTGTAAGAGATGTGGGAGACATTTTACATGTGAATATAAGTGTGTAAGAGATGTGGAAGACATTTTACATGTGAATATAAGTGTGTAAGAGATGTGGGAGACATTTTACGTGTGAATATAAGTGTGTAAGAGATGTGTGAGACATTTTACATGTGAATATAATAGTGTAAGAGATGTGGGAGACATTTTACATGTGAATATAAGTGTGTAAGAGATGTGGGAGACATTTTACATGTGAATATAAGTGTGTAAGAGATGTGGGAGACATTTTCCGTGTGAATATAAGTGTGTAAGAGATGTGTGAGACATTTTACATGTGAATATAAGTGTGTAAGAGATGTGGGAGACATTTTACATGTGAATATAAGTGTGTAAGAGATGTGGGAGACATTTTACATGTGAATATAAGTGTGTAAGAGATGTGGGAGACATTTTACATGTGAATATAAGTGTGTAAGAGATGTGTGAGACATTTTACATGTGAATATAATAGTGTAAGAGATGTGGGAGACATTTTACATGTGAATATAAGTGTGTAAGAGATGTGGGAGACATTTTACATGTGAATATAAGTGTGTAAGAGATGTGGGAGACATTTTACATGTGAATATAAGTGTGTAAGAGATGTGGGAGACATTTTACATGTGAATATAAGTGTGTAAGAGATGTGGGAGACATTTTACAAGTGAATATAAGTGTGTAAGGGATGTGGGAGACATTTTTCGTGTGAATATAATAGTGTAAGAGGTGTGTGAGACATTTTACATGTGAATATAAGTGTGTAAGAGGTGTGTTTGACATTTTACATGTGAATATAAGTGTGTAAGAGGTGTGTTAGACATTTTACATGTGAATATAAGTGTGTAAGAGATGTGGGAGACATTTTACATGTGAATATAAGTGTGTAAGAGATGTGGGAGACATTTTACATGTGAATATAAGTATGTAAGAGATGTGGGAGACATTTTACATGTGAATATAAGTGTGTAGGAGATGTGGCAGACATTTTCCGTGTGAATATAAGTGTGTAAGAGATGTGGGAGACATTTTCCGTGTGAATATAAGTGTGTAAGAGATGTGGGAGACGTTTTCCGTGTGAATATAAGAGTGTAAGAGATGTGGGAGACATTTTCCATGTGAATATAAGTGTGTAAGAGATGTGGGAGATATTTTACATGTGAATATATGTGTGTAAGAGATGTGGGAGACATTTTACATGTGAATATAATAGTGTAAGCGATGTGGGAGACATTTTACAAGTGAATATAAGTATGTAAGAGATGTGGGAGACATTTTACATGTGAATATAAGTGTGTAAGAGACGTGGGAGACATTTTACATGTGAATATGAGCGTGAAAGAGGTGTGTTTGACATTTTACATGTGAATATAAGTGTGTAAGAGGTGTGGGAGACAATTTACATGTGAATATAAGTGTGTAAGAGGTGTGTTTGACATTTTACATGTGAATATAAGTGTGTAAGAGATGTGGGAGACAATTTACATGTGAATATAAGTGTGTAAGAGATGTGGGAGACATTTTACATGTGAATATAAGTGTGTAAGAGATGTGGGAGACATTTTACATGTGAATATAAGTGTGTAAGAGATGTGGGAGACATTTTACATGTGAATATAAGTGTGTAAGAGATGTGGGAGACATTTTACATGTGAATATAAGTGTGTAAGAGATGTGGGAGACATTTTACATGTGAATATAAGTGTGTTTTACATGTGAATATAAGTGTGTAAGAGATGTGTGAGACATTTTACATGTGAATATAATAGTGTAAGAGATGTGGGAGACATTTTACATGTGAATATAAGTGTGTAAGAGATGTGGGAGACATTTTACATGTGAATATAAGTGTGTAAGAGGTGTGTTAGACACTTTACATGTGAATATAAGTGTGTAAGAGATATGTGAGACATTTTACATGTGAATATACGTGTGTAAGAGATGTGGGAGACATTTTCCGTGTGAATATAAGTGTGTAAGAGATGTGTGAGACATTTTACATGTGAATATAAGTGTGTAAGAGATATGGGACACGTTTTACATGTGAATATTAGTGTGTAAGAGATGTGGGAGACATTTTACATGTGAATATAAGTGTGTAAGAGATGTGGGAGACATTTTACATGTGAATATAAGTGTGTAAGAGATGTGGGAGACATTTTACATGTGAATATAAGTGTGTAAGAGATGTGTGAGACATTTTACATGTGAATATAAGTGTGTAAGAGATGTGGGAGACATTTTACATGTGAATATAATAGTGTAAGGGATGTGGGAGACATTTTACATGTGAATATAAGTGTGTAAGAGATGTGGGACATTTTACATGTGAATATAAGTGTGTAAGAGATGTGTGAGACATTTTACATGTGAATATAATAGTGTAAGAGATGTGGGAGACATTTTACATGTGAATATAAGTGTGTAAGAGATGTGGGAGACATTTTACATGTGAATATAAGTGTGTAAGAGATGTGGGAGACATTTTACATGTGAATATAAGTGTGTAAGAGATGTGGGAGACATTTTACATGTGAATATAAGTATGTAAAAGATGTTGGAGACATTTTACATGTGAATATAAGTGTGTAAGAGATGTGGGAGACATTTTACATGTGAATATAAGTGTGTAAGAGATGTGGGAGACATTTTACATGTGAATATAAGTGTGTAAGAGATGTGGGAGACATTTTACATGTGAATATAAGTGTGTAAGAGATGTGGGAGACATTTTACATGTGAATATAAGTGTGTAAGAGATGTGGGAGACATTTTACATGTGAATATAAGTGTGTAAGAGATGTGGGAGACATTTTACATGTGAATATAAGTGTGTAAGAGATGTGGGAGACATTTTACATGTGAATATAAGTGTGTAAGAGATGTGGGAGACATTTTACATGTGAATATAAGTGTGTAAGAGATGTGGGAGACATTTTACATGTGAATATAAGTGTGTAAGAGATGTGGGAGACATTTTACATGTGAATATAAGTGTGTAAGAGATGTGGGAGACATTTTACATGTGAATATAAGTGTGTAAGAGATGTGGGAGACATTTTACATGTGAATATAAGTGTGTAAGAGATGTGGGAGACATTTTACATGTGAATATAAGTGTGTAAGAGATGTGGGAGACATTTTACATGTGAATATAAGTGTGTAAGAGATGTGGGAGACATTTTACATGTGAATATAAGTGTGTAAGAGATGTGGGAGACATTTTACATGTGAATATAAGTGTGTAAGAGATGTGTGAGACATTTTACATGTGAATATAAGTGTGTAAGAGATGTGGGAGACATTTTACATGTGAATATAAGTGTGTAAGAGATGTGGGAGACATTTTACATGTGAATATAATAGTGTAAGAGATGTGGGAGACATTTTACATGTGAATATAAGTATGTAAGAGATGTGTGAGACATTTTACATGTGAATATAAGTGTGTATGAGATGTGGGAGACATTTTACATGTGAATATAAGTGTGTAAGAGATGTGGGAGACATTTTACATGTGAATATAAGTGTGTAAGAGATGTGTGTAAGAGATGTGACATTTTACATGTGAATATAAGTGTGTAAGAGATGTGGGAGACATTTTCCGTGTGAATATAAGTGTGTAAGAGATGTGTGAGACATTTTACATGTGAATATAATAGTGTAAGAGATGTGGGAGACATTTTACATGTGAATATAAGTGTGTAAGAGATGTGGGAGACATTTTACATGTGAATATAAGTGTGTAAGAGATGTGGGAGACATTTTCCGTGTGAATATAAGTGTGTAAGAGATGTGTGAGACATTTTACATGTGAATATAAGTGTGTAAGAGATGTGGGAGACGTTTTCCGTGTGAATATAAGTGTGTAAGAGATGTAGGAGACATTTTACATGTGAATATAAGTGTGTAAGAGATGTGGGAGACATTTTACATGTGAATATAAGTGTGTAAGAGATGTGGGAGACATTTTACATGTGAATATAAGTGTGTAAGAGATGTGGGAGACATTTTACATGTTAATATAAGTATGTAAGAGATGTGGGAGACATTTTACATGTGAATATAATAGTGTAAGAGATGTGGGAGACATTTTACATGTGAATATAAGTGTGTAAGAGATGTGGGAGACATTTTACATGTGAATATAAGTGTGTAAGAGGTGTGTTTGACATTTTACATGTGAATATAAGTGTGTAAGAGATGTGGGAGACATTTTACATGTGAATATAAGTGTGTAAGAGATGTGTGAGACATTTTACATGTGAATATAAGTGTGTAAGAGATGTGGAAGACATTTTACATGTGAATATAAGTGTGTAAGAGATGTGGGAGACATTTTCCGTGTGAATATAAGTGTGTAAGAGATGTGTGAGACATTTTACATGTGAATATAAGTGTGTAAGAGATGTGGGAGACATTTTCTTTGTGAATATAAGTGTGTAAGTGATGTGGGAGACATTTTACATGTGAATATAAGTGTGTAAGAGATGTGGGAGACATTTTACATGTGAATATAATAGTGTAAGAGATGTGGGAGACATTTTACATGTGAATATAAGTGTGTAAGAGATGTGTGAGACATTTTACATGTGAATATAATAGTGTAAGAGATGTGGGAGACATTTTACATGTGAATATAAGTGTGTAAGAGATGTGGGAGACATTTTACATGTGAATATAAGTGTGTAAGAGATGTGGGAGACATTTTCCATGTGAATATAAGTGTGTAAGAGATGTGGGAGACATTTTACATGTGAATATAAGTGTGTAAGAGATGTGTGGAGACATTTTACAATGTGTGAATATAAGTGTGTAAGAGATGTGGGAGACGTTTTACATGTGAATATAAGTGTGTAAGAGATGTGGAAGACATTTTACATGTGAATATAAGTGTGTAAGAGATGTGGGAGACATTTTACATGTGAATATAAGTGTGTAAGAGATGTGGGAGACATTTTACATGTGAATATAAGTGTGTAAGAGATGTGGGAGACATTTTACATGTGAATATAAGTGTGTAAGAGATGTGGGAGACATTTTACATGTGAATATAAGTGTGTAAGAGATGTGGGAGACATTTTACATGTGAATATAAGTGTGTAAGAGATGTGGGAGACAATTTACATGTGAATATAAGTGTGTAAGAGATGTGGGAGACATTTTACATGTGAATATAAGTGTGTAAGAGATGTGGGAGACATTTTACATGTGAATATAAGTGTGTAAGAGATGTGGGAGACATTTTACATGTGAATATAAGTGTGTAAGAGATGTGGGAGACATTTTCCGTGTGAATATAAGTGTGTAAGAGATGTGTGAGACATTTTACATGTGAATATAAGTGTGTAAGAGATGTGGGAGACATTTTACATGTGAATATAAGTGTGTAAGAGATGTGGGAATATAAGTGTGACATTTTGTGTAAGAGATGTGAATATAAGTGTGTAAGAGAATATAAGTGTGTAAGAGATGTGGAGACATTTTACATGTGAATATAAGTGTGTAAGAGATGTGGTAGACTTTTTCCGTGTTAATATAAGTGTGTAAGAGATGTGGGAGACATTTTACATGTGAATATAAGTGTGTAAGAGATGTGGAAGACATTTTACATGTGAATATAAGTGTGTAAGAGATGTGGGAGACATTTTACATGTGAATATAAATGTGTAAGAGATGTGGGAGACATTTTACATGTGAATATAAGTGTGTAAGAGATGTGGGAGACAATTTACATGTGAATATAAGTGTGTAAGAGATGTGGGAGACATTTTACATGTGAATATAAATGGGTAAGAGATGTGGGAGACATTTTATATGTGAATATAAGTGTGTAAGAGATGTGTGAGACATTTTACATGTGAATATAAGTGTGTAAGAGATGTGGGAGACATTTTACATGTGAATATAAGTGTGTAAGAGATGTGGGAGACATTTTACATGTGAATATAAGTGTGTAAGAGATGTGGGAGACATTTTCCGTGTGAATATAAGTGTGTAAGAGATGTGTGAGACATTTTACATGTGAATATAAGTGTGTAAGAGATGTGGGAGACATTTTACATGTGAATATAAGTGTGTAAGAGATGTGTGAGACATTTTACATGTGAATATAAGTGTGTAAGAGGTGTGTTTGACATTTTACATGTGAATATAAGTGTGTAAGAGATGTGGGAGACATTTTACATGTGAATATAAGTGTGTAAGAGGTGTGTTTGACATTTTACATGTGAATATAAGTGTGTAAGAGATGTGGGAGACAATTTACATGTGAATATAAGTGTGTAAGAGATGTGTGAGACATATATATTGTATAGAGGTAGATCGTGAAGATAAGTGTGTACAGATATATATATATATGTGTAGAGGTAGATCGTGAAGATAAGTGTGTACAGATATATATATATATTGAAGTAGATCGTGAAGATAAGTTGTACATATATATATATATTGTATAGAGGTAGATCGTGAAGATAAGTGTGTACAGATATATATATAGAAGTAGACCGTGAAGATAAGTGTGTACAGATATATATATATATTGTATAGAGGTAGACCGTGAAGATAAGTGTGTACAGATATATATATATATATTGTATAGAGGTAGACCGTGAAGATAAGTGTGTACAGATATATATATATTGTATAGAGGTAGATCGTGAAGATAAGTGTGTACATATATATATATATATATTGTATAGAGGTAGCCCGTGAAGATAAGTGTGTACAGATATATATATATTGTATAGAGGTAGATCGTGAAGATAAGTGTGTACAGATATATATATATTGTATAGAGGTAGATCGTGAATATAAGTGTGTACAGATATATATATATATTGTATAGAGGTAGATCGTGAAGATAAGTGTGTACAGATACATATATATATTGTATAGATGTAGATCGTGAAGATAAGTGTGTACAGATATATTTATTGTATAGAGGTAGATCGTGAAGATAAGTGTGTACAGATATATATATATTGTATAGAGGTAGACCGTGAAGATAAGTGTGTACAGATATATATATATTGTATAGAGGTAGACCGTGAAGATAAGTGTGTACAGATATATATATAGAAGTAGATCGTGAAGATAAGTGTGTACAGATATATATATAGAAGTAGATCGTGAAGATAAGTGTGTACAGATATATATATATATTGTATAGATGTAGATCGTGAAGATAAGTGTGTACAGATATATATATAGAAGTAGATCGTGAAGATAAGTGTGTACAGATATATATATATTGTATAGAGGTAGATCGTGAAGATAAGTGTGTACAGATATATATATAGATATATATATATATAGAAGTAGATAAGAAAAGTGTGTACAGATATATATATATTGTATAGAGGTAGATCGTGAAGATAAGTGTGTACAGATATATATATATATTGTATAGATGTAGATAAGTGTGTACAGATATATATATATTGTATAGATGTAGATCGTGAAGATAAGTGTGTACAGATATATATATATTGTATAGAGGTAGACCGTGAAGATAAGTGTGTACAGATATATATATATTGTATAGAGGTAGATCGTGAAGATAAGTGTGTACAGATATATATATTGTATAGAGGTAGATCGTGAAGATAAGTGTGTACAGATATATTTATTGTATAGAGGTAGATCGTGAAGATAAGTGTGTACAGATATATTTATTGTATAGAGGTAGATCGTGAAGATAAGTGTGTACAGATATATATATATATTGTATAGATGTAGATCGTGAAGATAAGTGTGTACAGATATATATATAGAAGTAGATCGTGAAGATAAGTGTGTACAGATATATATATATATATATTGTATAGATCGTGAAGATATGTGTATATATATATATATGTATAGAGGTAGATCGTGAAGATAAGTGTGTACATATATATATATATAGACCGTGAAGATAAGTGTGTACAGATATATATATAGAAGTAGATCGTGAAGATAAGTGTGTACAGATATATATATATATATTGTATAGAGGTAGATCGTGAAGATAAGTGTGTACAGATATATATATATTGTATAGAGGTAGATCGTGAAGATAAGTGTGTAGTGATATATATTTAGAAGTAGATCGTGAAGATAAGTGTGTACACATACATATATATATTGTATAGAGGTAGATCGTGAAGATAAGTGTGTACAGATATATATATATATATTGAATAGAAGTAGATCGTGAAGATAAGTGTGTACAGATATATATATATTGTATAGAGGTAGACCGTGAAGATAAGTGTGTACAGATATATATATAGAAGTAGATCGTGAAGATAAGTGTGTACAGATATATATATATATATATATTGTATAGAGGTAGATCGTGAAGATTAGTGTGTACCGTGTCGACAAGAGTAGTGAGATTATGTGTTTGTGAAGAAATCCTGACTTGATTGGAGACAAGGTGTCGATTACTCACAAATATAGTAACACCTCGCTGTTATTCTCAACAGAATCATATTGTTTACACACGCACCGCCTGGCACCCGATTTAAGTGATAGGTTCTAATTAACTATCCATGATTAAGACCAGATCTGTTGGTGAGTGGACGGCGCTATACGGAGCCCGTTAACTGACATGCTCCATACTTATTTTATTTCGTTTTTTCGAAATAATAATTCGTTTTTTCGAAATTATATTTCATTTAAACGAAATAACGATTTAATATTTCGAAAAAACGAAATAACATTTCTAATTAATATTTCGAAAAAACGAAATAAAATAGGTATGGAGCATGTCAGTTAACGGGCTCCGTAGCGCTACGTATCACTGTTTACATCTAAAATACTCAAAGGTCGCATGCACAATGTTTTTAGTCAGAAATAGCATCGTTATGGCGCTGTTTACAATGTTTTTAGTCAAAAATATAATCGTTATGTCTCTGTTTACAGTGTTTTTAGTCAGAAATATCATCGTTGTTTCTGTACAGTGTTTTTAGTCAGAAATATCATCGTTATGTCTCTGTTTACAGTGTTTTAGTCAGAAATATCATCGTTGTTTCTGTACAGTGTTTTTAGTCAGAAATATCATCGTTATGACTCTGTTTACAGTGGAGCTTTTGATATGATCATTATTTACACTTGGAAAAAAATCTTTACCTTCAAAGGTCAAAACAACTCAAGGTTACAATACGTGCTCTATGAAATTGAACCATGAACCAATCTAATGATATATCACTGGTCATGTCTATAACACAGAGATACATTATAACGATATACCATAGACCAGTACTACTCAGGTTATTTTGTTTTTTCTTGAAGAGTTTACTCCTCTGTTTTGATCACGTGTATATTGCTATCATTTTATTTCCTGTTTTTGTTTATGTGTCGAGTGTTTGATGTCACTACGGACAGCCTCATTAACTCAGGTCATTTGATATTTAACTTTTGAAGTTAAGGCCTTTCATTTCCTTTGAATCCAGGACCAACGGTTCATTCACATATAGAAACAAAAATAGATTTTTTCATAATTGTTTTTTTATTTACTTTCAAATTGAACGATATATCTCTGTATTTCTGCGACTTGTAATTTGAAAAAGGATAGCTCGTGCTTAAAACACTTCATATCCATTTATGTACGTACAGCATTTATTGGAAATACAAGTTTTGATAGGCTAGGATTTACAAGTACATTCAAGTTCTGACGATGAAGACTTACAAATCTATCTGAACAGCGAAAAACGTCCGTGATTCTGAACGACAAAAACGGCACTTTTTGCACAGTTTTCCCCCATCACCGGGGGATTTCGTCAACAGTATCACCGTAAAATCGTCATTTTCACGAAATAAACTGAATTTAAACATTCACACAACTTCATTGTGGTATACGTTATTCCTTCCGTGTACTATGGAAGCCCTGTAGCGTGCCACTTTGTTACAACATTGACGTGTTTGACGGTATATTGCATGTCAATTTGTAACAAACTACCTTTCTTTAAGAAACTGGGATGTACGTGACGGAATATTATCTGCACTTTGGAAGAAAGAAAAGAAAATAGTGAAATATCGTTATAGACTAAACCCCAACTAATCAAGAGGACCAGGTCATGGAGGTAACAAATGCGTAAAACTGAAAGAAATATATATTCACACATTTTTGTACCACGTATTTCAAAAATACACAGACCTGTTGATTTTTAACAATGTTCATTTAAGTTCAATCAAAGTGAAATTTTTATCATTCTGTCTTACCCGAAGTTAATCATTTTCATACATCTTCACCAAAATGACATTTCTGATAGGAATCACAGAGACAAAGGGTTATCTGATGAGGTCTGAAGCATTCCCTTTTGATACTGACACATTCAAGTGGAAGAAATTTAGATGTTTTCCGATTTTTAAACTTCAGAATAGCTAAAAATTAGCCTCAGGGACCAGTGTTCAGGGACCAGTGTTCAGGGACCAGTGTTCAGGGTCCAGTGTTCAGGGTCCAGTGTTCAGGGACCAGTGTTCAGGGTCCAGTTATCAGGGACCAGTGTTCAGGGACCAGTGTTCAGGGACCATTGTTCAGGGTCCAGTGTTCAGGGTTCAGTGTTCATGGTCCAGTGTTCAGGGTCCAGTTATCAGGGACCAGTGTTCAGGGACCAGTGTTCAGGGACCATTGTTCAGGGACCAGTGTTCAGGGTCCAGTGTTCAGGGACCAGTGACCAGTGTTCAGGGTCCAGTGTTCAGGGTCCAGTGTTCAGGGACCATTGTTCAGGGTCCAGTGTTCAGGGTTCAGTGTTCAGGGTCCAGTTATCAGGGACCAGTGTTCAGGGACCAGTGTTCAGGGACCATTGTTCAGGGACCAGTGTTCAGGGTCCAGTGTTCAGGGTCCAGTGTTCAGGGACCAGTGTTCAGGGTCCAGTGTTCAGGGTCCAGTGTTCAGGGACCAGTGTTAAGGGACCATTGTTCAGGGTCCAGTGTTCAGGGTCCAGTGTTCAGGGACCAGTGTTCAGGGACCAGTGTTCAGGGTCCAGTGTTCAGGGTCCAGTGTTCAGGGACTTCAGGGTCCAGTGTTCAGGGACCAGTGGTCAGGGACCATTGTTCAGGGTCCAGTGTTCAGGGTCCAGTGTTCAGGGACCAGTGTTTAGGGTCCAGTGTTCAGGGTCCAGTTATCAGGGACCAGTGTTCAGGGTCCAGTGTTCAGGGACCAGTTCTCAGGGTCCAGTGTTCAGGGTCCAGTGTTCAGGGTCCAGTGTTCAGGGACCAGTGTTCAGGGTCCAGTTATCAGGGACCAGTGCTTAGGGTCCAGTGTTCAGGGTGCAGTGTTCAGGGACCAGTGTTCAGGGTCCAGTGTTCAGGGACCAGTGTTCAGGGCCCAGTGTTCAGGGACTAGTGTTCAGGGTTCATTGTTCAGGGTCCATTGTTCAGGGAACAGTGTTCAGGGACCAGTGCTCAGAGTCCATCAATTTCAATGAAAGAATCGGTACATACTGTCTCTTGTAAGAAAATTGAAATAATCGAAGCTAACACTAATCGTGATTATCATGATTCCCAACTTTCTAAAAGACAACAAAAGCCAGTATCGTATACATTGTCTTATGTGGAAACGAAACGTCAGTATACATTGCCGTGATGAGGAAACGAAACGTCAGTATACATCGCCGTGATGAGGAAACGAAACGTCAGTATACATCGCCGTGATAAAAAAAAAATACGTCAGTAGACATCGCCATGATGAGGAAACGAAACGTCAGTAGACATCGCCATGATGAGGAAACGAAACGTCAGTATACATCGCCGTGCTGAGAAAACGAAACGTCAGTATACATCGCCGTGATGAGGAAACGAAACGTCTGTAGACATCGCCTTGATGAGGAAACGAAACGTCAGTATACATTGTCTTATGTGGAAACGAAACGTCAGTATACATTGCCGTGATGAGGAAACGAAACGTCAGTATACATCGCCGTGATGAGGAAACGAAACGTCAGTATACATCGCCGTGATGAGGAAACGAAACGTCAGTATACATCTCCGTGATGAGGAAACGAAACGTCAGTATACATTGCCATGATGAGGAAACGAAACGTCAGTAGACATCGCCATGATGAGGAAACGAAACGTCAGTATACATCGCCGTGTTGAGAAAACGAAACGTCAGTATACATCGCCGTAATGAGGAAACGAAACGTCAGTATACATTGCCGTGATGAGGAAACGAAACGTCAGTATACATCGCCGTGATAAAAAAAACAATACGTCAGTAGACATCGCCATGATGAGGAAACGAAACGTCAGTAGACATCGCCGTGATGAGGAAACGAAACGTCAGTATACATCGCCGTGATGAGGAAACGAAACGTCAGTATACATCGCCGTGATGAGGAAACGAAACGTCAGTATACATCTCCGTGATGAGAAAACGAAACGTCAGTATACATTGTCTTATGTGGAAACGAAACGTCAGTAGACATCGCCGTGATGAGGAAACGAAACGTCAGTATACATTGTCTTATGTGGAAACGAAACGTCAGTAGACATTGTCTTATGAAGAAACGAAGCGTCCGTATACATCGCCGTAGTGACAAAATGATCGTCCATAAAGCGTCCATATTACCGATTAAGACTTCTGATATTTTTAGGAATTTTGTGACAAATCTGAAAAATGTACAGAGAGAAATAAAAAACTGTTTTATTTGAGAAACACAATGTTAAAATAACTTATATGTATATTAATTTCATTGCTTGGGATAATGAAGATTATACGCCAGATAGTGTAATAATTCCTGACAGTACACGTAACAGTTTAAATGTTAAGCTTCAGTACATCGGAAAGTCAAACGCCATTCACTCTAATGTCAAAATGACGTCTTGTGATTTTACGCTACGATCGTAGCAGTTTTAATGGTCAGCAATCACAGGGTCATATCTCGATCGCCGGCCGTTTATCTCGTACGAGGTCGTTAATCCTGTTAATCAGCGAAGAAAACAAAACAATGACCAACGCCTGGGTGTGGGAACGAATGGAGTAGACGGGCGGGGCGCCGACATAACCACACCTTGTTACTCCATTCTCACTGCAATGTTTAAATATGTAATTAATCGGCCAGCGTGAGGGTAAGTATGTTTAGACAACGACTTAATCTATCACAACATCGTTAATGGTCGTTTGTAGGATCAGATGTCATCGTATGGCAAATACGGAAGCCTACACAGATATGGCAATCACTTGATTAATGACGGAGACTTAAGACAATATGCTGCATATTTTTTATTGATATTCGACGAAAACGCAAGGCGATGTTTCGTCGTCTTTGGCTATTCTCCTACAGAAACATGTTAATAGTACATTCTTTAAATAAGTCCATTCGTCGATTTCAAGTAAGCTTTCAGTGTAAATTGAGCATCAGGCCTGTGGTAAACAAAATGTAGTAAAAATGGATAAACATGTTATTTATAATATATAAATATATGTAAAACCTTTATAACAAATCTTCTCTTTAAGTTTTGGCATACAACAAGAGGAGAATAATTGTACCCTATTTTGCTTTCTTTTCCTGAACGATCGGGAGGAATTTCTCGAGCAAAGTTAAACAAACTATGAAATTACATGAAAGTAGCGCGTGATCAGTAAAGCCGTATATAATAGTGAATCTGGAGTACAGTGCTGCTGTCGGAAACATAACCTTATGTATAGAGAGCTCTGATTAAAGCGACTGAAATACGTGGAATCTTGAAATAAAACCGAACATAAGTTGTAAAACTTGGGTCAAAACCTCAACTTTCGATTTTTTTGAGAAGGGAGACAAATTTTATTTATGTTGAAAGATAATTCTTCATATGCTCTAGACTACTAAATATTTTTTGGTGCAATCGTTTGCTTTTCATAATGTCGATGTTTAATCCGGGGTCACCAACTTGTTATTTTGTAAACCATTCACTTGACTAAATCATTAATGGTATTTATGGTACTAAGTAGTTTTCTATTAGAAACTGAAAAGTATTAATGGTTATGCTCCAATACGAACTGAGAACAGGTGATATGAAATGATTCATTCATTTTAAAAAAAGTCTTGGAACTTCCATTTCACTGAGCCTCAAGCGAGTTTCATAAATTTCACAAAAAGAAATCAAAGCTTAAGATTCGGTTTATTCTCCCAGACACCTTTGAACTATTTGTGAAAACAGAATTTTATCAAAATAATGGGGAAAAAACGGCGATATTCTCACTTTATTTCTGTCTTTCTATAACACAAACGAGCCCATGAAGTGATGACGCCAAAATGGAAACAACGTGAGCCTTTATCCAATCACATTTCGCTAGTTGACATTACGCGTGTGGTCACCACAAAATTTATGTAAAGAGTATTATGTAAATTGATAAATTATATAATAAACACACATGTGTATATAATAACGAAACTTTTGGATTTTGAATCATTTCAAGTCATCTAACAAACTACACAGACACACGTCTAATTACACATGGCCAAAACATACGTAACACTACACATCACTCAAACATACGTCACGCTAAACATGGCCAAAACATACGTAACGCTACACATCACTCAAACATACGTCACGCTACACATGGCCAAAACATACGTAACACTACGAATATTACAAACATACGTCATACTAAAAATATTACAAACACACTTCACACTAAACATCCCTCAAACGAACGTCATACTAAAAATATTACAAACACACCTCACACTGCACATCCCTCAAACGAACGTCATACTAAAAATATTACAAACACACCTCACACTAAACATCCCTCAAACGAACGTCATACTAAAAATATTACAAACACACTTCACACTAAACATCCCTCAAACGAACGTCATACTAAAAATATTACAAACACACACTCACACTAAACATCCCTCAAACGAACGTCATACTAAAAATATTACAAACACACTTCACACTAAACATCCCTCAAACGAACGTCATACTAAAAATATTACAAACACACCTCACACTAAACATCCCTCAAACGAACGTCATACTAAAAATATTACAAACACACTTCACACTAAACATCCCTCAAACGAACGTCATACTAAAAATATTACAAACACACCTCACACTGCACATCCCTCAAACGAACGTCATACTACAATTATTACAAACACACGTCACACTGCACATCCCTCAAACGAACGTCATACTACAATTATTACAAACACACGTCACAGTACACTACACGTCACACAATATACAATATTACTCTTTCGTATGTTCGATCTCTGTTTATATATATATATATACATATATTTAATATTATATCTATACATTTGAACGGAGAGAGCCAAAAACGAAAAGCAGAGATTTAAAAGTGTTTCTCCTTGTAGTTTTCAGTATTCCATCAAAACTGGTCACCTGGTAACGCAGTATATCGATATAGCCTATTTGATACATCTAAATAAACATGCAAGCATGTAACTTACTAGGTAATCTATAGACGTGACAAATGTCGTGACTTGGATGTGACAACTTTAAGCAATCGGGATTAATTAACTGGTCTGCCGCTAGGTTTGAGCAATATCACCACTTAAAGTGCACGCCACTAACTCCTCCCACATACCGGTTGATCGCACAGGTGAAAACTACCCCTCACCACTCTACCGAGGAACGTGTATCCATTCTCCATTGTCCACTGGACTGAATTTGCAGTTTATTTTTTACTTACTTTATATTGTTGATGAACATAAGGGATGTTTCTCACTAATTATATCATCGTGATTGGACTTGCTCTCATATATCTATCTGGGATAGATTGTGTAAGCGACGGAATGTTTACGGAGGAGCAAATATCCGGGGGAAAGTCCGAGTCTACACATTTCCTATTGGAAGTGTACCGTCGTCTGCTCGGAGGAGGATCATTTGAGAATGCATCTGGCCACGGGAGGAGGACGCTGGGTCTGTCACTTTCCAACACCATAAGAACTATACACGCAGAAGGTGAGATGAAGTCAACAAATTGGTGAATTTGACACGTTTTCTATCACAATGTTACAGGATGAATTCAGCTTACTGTTGGCGCCATGCAATAGCGTTTAATTGTAACTTGGGGTGTATGTGTGTTATTTATTAAATATATCAATATTTTAAAAATTATACGAACATTACAACACGTACTTCACTACAGCGAGTTCCATACTTTCCACGAAATATTTTTCTAGAATAAAAGAGAAAACTGAGCATTAATGCTTTTATAAGGCTGAAATCAAAAATATCTTATCTAAATATTAGAATGGAGCTTTGTACAAGATATGTCACATGACATAAATTTAAAATATCCTCGTCTCTTGGAGGAATTTTAACATCATATAAAATGTTTTAAAATAGATAATTTTTATCTTCACCAACACGTACATAGACAAACCAAAGATCAAACCTTTGATAACACGCCGTTACTTAACTCCCACTAATTAAAAGAGGTAGTGATCTCCCTGTTCTATGTAATTAAGGCAGAGTATTGTGTATAAATATCAAAATCGTGACTGTAAAGGTCGTACTGCTTTTCATATGGACACTTGTCATCATAAGTAACGTAATTCGTCAATGCTTGTAGATCGGTACCATGGTATTTCTACCACTCTATTTTCGGTTTGTCTGACTATATCTGAAGTTTATTATCTAAACTTATTGAGAGAATCCTGGTTTCCCTGTATATAACAATGTCGTTAACATACACCAAAGGGAGGATGTTGATTCAGTTTAACTGATAGACACAATTCACTATAAGTTTAACTGAAAGACACATTTCACTAATAAAAAAGATTGAACTTATTTTCAAATAAAGAAGTCAAAATACAATTAAAGCCTGGCCATTTTCACACACATATCCTTGTGACACTTCTTATAAAATGTGTATTAGTAGAACGTGTTAAACCAGAATTAGTTAAAATGTGTCAACCCAGAGTAAGTTAAAATGTCTAAAACCAGAGTGAGTTAAAATGTGTAAAACTAGAGTGAGGTAAAATGTGCAAAAACAGAGTGAGTTAATATGAGTAATACTATAATGAGTTAAGATGTGTAAAACAAGAGTGAGTTAAAATGTGTCAACCCAGAGTAAGTTAAAATGTGTAAAACCAAAGTGAGCTCAGATGTGTAAAACAAGAGTGAGTTGATATGAGTAAAACCAGAGTGAGTTAAGGTGTGTAAAACCAGAGTGAGTTAAAATGTGTAAAACCAGAGTGAGTTAAGGTGTGTAAAACCAGAGTGAGTTAAAATGTGTAAAATCTGAGTGAGTTAAGATGTGTAAAACTAGAGTGAGTTAAAATGTGTAAACCCAGAGTGAGTTAATAGGAGTAAAACCAGAGCGAGTTCAGATGTGTAAAACCAGAGTGAATCAAGATGTGTAAAACCAGAATGAGTTAAGATGTGTAAAACAAGAGTGAGTTGATATGAGTAAAACCCGAGTGAATTAAGGTGTGTAAAACCAAAGTGAGTTAAAATGTGTAAAACCAAAGTGAGTTAACATGTGTAAAACCAAAGTGAGTTAACATGTGTAAAACCAGAGTGACATAAAATGAGTCAAACAAGTGCGAGTTAAAATGAGTAAAACCAGAGTTAAAATGAGTAATACCAGAGTGAGTTAAAATGAGTAATACCAGAGTGAGTTAAAATGTGTTAAATCAGAGTGAGTTATGATGTGTTAAATCAGAGTGAGTTAAAATGAGTAATACCAGAGTGAGTTAAAATGTGTTAAATCAGAGTGAGTTATGATGTGTTAAATCAGAGTGAGTTAAAATATGTAATACCTGAGTGAGTTAAAATGAATAAAACCAGAGTGAGTTAAAATGTGTAATACCAGTGATGTAACATGTGTGATAACATAGCGATATACCAGTGTGATGACAAGCGCAGTGAAATTACTTGTGTGATGTCGAACACATACGGTGGTAATTGTATTCTTGTTCATAACCGTGTCCTAATTTTAACAATATAGAAACTTTTGGTTTCCATAGTATTCAATTCAATTGAAATACACGTGTTATTTGCCATTGTGACAATTAAATATGACATTATTTTTAATGATGACGTTTCTTTGGACCAAATGTCGCGGAAAGTTACAAGATCGATCAGCCGAAACAGTAGGTAACATTACTTTCTCGGTGTTATATTCGTGGAAACATAATATGTACGTAACCATGGTAATAATATTGGTGACGTTTGTGGTTCGGGTACCTGTTTATCATATTAAATGTTCCACGTGAATATTGATTGAAATGGACTTCGTTTTTACGTTCACTTAAAATTTAAGTGGTATTTCCAAATGCCGATGTAACATATCATACGTCCCAAGAAACCTGACCACGCCGTATTACGAACTGAACAATAATCACATTAGTAATAATCCAGCGAGCCTCACACCGTCAGCATTAGTACATCGCCGAGCTGAGTCGGGCCGGAGTTGTGAACGAGCTTACGAACCAGTGATAACAGCCGTCATCTGACAACATCACACGATATGTTTGTCTGTTACAGAGCCCCTTGTATTCCCAGCATTAATTCCCCAGTCCACGTGATATATTTGACAAACCTTATACCCGGGGTATCCATATCAGGTCCCAGGGCGCTTACTGAGTTGTCTAGCGGCGACAACAAGCTTAGGACTGTGAGATAAGGGATGCGGTGGATTGGAGGTGTAGGGGTGGAGGATTACCCAATCCTCGTGGCCAATAAAGGCCATTACATCGCACCCTAACGCTTATCAATAACCGATAATACTCCTTTAATTATTTAGTCGTAAAATAAAAATGAAGGTAAATCACTTCCTCCTAAAGTATTTAGCCATTACAACGTTGTCTATGTGTGGATTTTGTTCATGTCCGATAGGTTTCACAAATCGGATCAAACTAAGTAAATCTATTTATCTTTTCTGATTTAGATTCAACAAAGAATGACACTTAAATCTGAGCGGCTTTCATTTCTGTAGAATCTCTCTGCATGTTTGATATGTTTAATATATTTTCTGTTAGACCCTGTAGTAAAGGACCACTGTCCTTGACTTCTCATCATTCTGCGACACAGGTGATTGTTATAGGGTTATAGGTGGTATAACACACTATTAACATCTCCAGGTCATGATTTAGTACCTTTAAACAGATATTATATAGATATGATGACGAAACAAAAAATGACTGACCATGTCCTCTTATGACACGTCACACTCATACTAAACCAACAAACTCCTATCTGTGAACGTAAACATGTCTATTTTTTCCAATTCTGGATAGTAACAATTTGCTTCCCCAACCTGTTGTACTGACATGCTGCATGTTAATGAAGAATGCGGTGAAGGTTTGTGGCAATAATAGTGGTTTTATTGGGAAATATTCTACGGTAGTGTGCGACATGAAGTTAGACTTTTTTGGTGCCCGTTCGTGTCTGGTGGTCTCGTTGTAGTTGTGTGTTAATGAAATGCCAGAAAGTTGTGTGTATGTTAAGTGTAAGATAATTGTGTGTATGTCAAGTGTAAGATAGTTGTGTGTATAATAAGTGTAAGATAGTTGTGTGTATGTTAAGTGTAAGATAGTTGTGTGTATGTTAAGTGTAAGATTTCTGTATGTATGTTAAGTGTGAGATAGTTGTGTGTATGTTAAGTGTAAGATAGTTGTGTGTATGTTAAGTGTAAGATAGCTGTGTGTATGTTAAGTGTAAGATAGCTGTGTGTATGTTAAGTGTAAGATAGCTGTGTGTATGTTAAGTGTAAGATAGCTGTATGTATGTTAAGTGTAAGATAGTTGTGTGTATGTTAAGTGTAAGATAGTTGTGTGTATGTTAAGTGTAAGATAGTTGTGTGTATGTTAAGTGTAAGATAGGTGTTTGTATGTTAAGTGTAAGATAGTTGTGTGTATGTTAAGTGTAAGATAGTTGTGTGTATGTTAAGTGTAAGATAGTTGTGTGTATGTTAAGTGTAAGATAGTTGTGTGTATGTTAAATGTAAGATAGTTGTGTGTACGTGAAGTGTATGATAGTTGTGTGTATAATAAGTGTAAGATAGTTGTGTGTATGGTAAGTGAAAGTTGAGTGATGTTAAGTGAAGATAGCTGTATGTATGTTAAGTGTAAGATAGGTGTTTGTATGTTAAGTGTAAGATAGGTGTTTGTATGTTAAGTGTAAGATAGTTGTGTGTATGGTAAGTGAAAGTTGAGTGATGTTAAGTGAAGATAGCTGTATGTATGTTAAGTGTAAGATAGGTGTTTGTATGTTAAGTGTAAGATAGTTGTGTGTACGTGAAGTGTAAGATAGTTGTGTGTATGTTAAGTGTAAGATAGTTGTGTGTATGTTAAGTGTAAGATAGGTGTTTGTATGTTAAGTGTAAGATAGCTGTATGTATGTTAAGTGTAAGATAATTATGTGTATGTTAAGTGTAAGATAGTTGTGTGTATGTTAAGTGTAAGATAGGTGTTTGTATGTTAAGTGTAAGATAGTTGTGTGTATGTTAAATGTAAGATAGTTGTGTGTATGTTAAGTGTAAGATAGCTGTGTATATGTTAAATGTAAGATAGGTGTTTGTATGTTAAGTGTAAGATAATTATGTGTATGTTAGGTGTAAGATAGTTGTGTATATGTTAAATGTAAGATAGTTGTGTGTATGTTAAGTGTAAGATAGCTGTGTATATGTTAAATGTAAGATAGGTGTTTGTATGTTAAGTGTAAGATAGTTGTTTGTATGTTAAGTGTAAGATAGTTGTGTGTATGTTAAGTGTAAGATAGTTGTGTGTATGTTAAGTGTAAGATAGTTGTGTGTATGTTAAGTGTAAGATAGTTGTGTGTATGTTAAGTGTAAGATAGTTGTGTGTATGTTAAGTGTAAGATAGTTGTGTGTATGTTAAGTGTAAGATAGTTGTGTGTATGTTAAGTGTAAGATAGTTGTGTGTATGTTAAGTGTAAGATAGTTGTGTGTATGTTAAGTGTAAGATAGTTGTGTGTATGTTAAGTGTAAGATAGTTGTGTGTATGTTAAGTGTAAGATAATTGTGTGTATGTTAAGTGTAAGATAGTTGTTTGTATGTTAAGTGTAAGATGGTTTTCCGTTTGTTTACAAGAAGGATAAGAAATGATATCCACGGAGTTGTTCGTCATTAAAGTAACCCAAATATCTTCACCGCAGTTAAAAAATCTTGAACACGACACCTTTCATTTATAAAACTCTTTACATGGACATTCACAATAGAACCATTCTGTATTTTCAGGTGTGACTTTATGGGGTAGACAACAGGAAATGCAGTTCCGGATTCCGAAACGTGCGCACGCAGAGCAGTTTCACCAAGTGGAAATTCGGATAAAAACGAAGCAGCTGCAATCATTAAAGAAAAGGATAGCATTGGAGATAGGAAAGAACATGACGAAGATAAGAAAGATCTTCCTCCGACATAAACCCTTGATCGACGGGCTGGACACTGTTTGGGATGTGACCTCACTGGTCAGGCCATGGATCAATGGTTTTCACGGACCACTTGACATCAGACTTGCTTACGAGGTGACGGGAGCCATGTCGACAACTCTGAGAAATAGATTAAACATGTTTAAAGGACTGAGGGATTATAATAAAATCAAAGCCATTCTAGTAATGTTTTCAAAGGACTCCGATATGTTGAATGTTCATTTAAAACAGGACGGATTTCATCCAAAAAACAATACAGAAAACAGATTCTTAAGTGTGAAGCGCTCACGACGTTCAACAAAAACATCGAATCGAACCAACAGGAAACGGAAGTTATGTCAAGTAAAAGATTTTAAAGTGGACTTTAATACAATTGGTTGGGGTAAATGGATTGTGCACCCGAAACATTTTAACGCGAAGATGTGTAAAGGAATTTGTCCGTCACCAATCAAGGAAAGTCTGTCGCCAAGCAACCATGCGATGTTGCAAGGAATGATGAGAGCTAACACTCATGGAAGGAAAAAGAAAGTTTCCATGCCGTGTTGTGTACCGACAAAACTGAGGCCACAAAGTATGCTGTATTATGAAGGAGATGATCTTGTTGTCCGCCATCACGAGGACATGGTCGTAGAGGAGTGTGGTTGTCGGTAATTATCAAACGTGAATGTGCTTGGGGGTAATTATCATACATAAGTGTGATTGTTGGTTATTGTCATCCAGGAGACTAGTTGTTGGTTATATTCATGCATAAGTGTTGTTGTCGGTTATTGTCATGCGAGAGTGCGGTTGTCAGTAGTTTCTTAGTGTGTGGCTGTGGTTGTCGATTATCATCGTAGAGGAATGTGGTCGTCTGTCATTATCATACAGGAGTGTGGGTGTCGGTTATTATCACACAGGTGTTTGGGTGTCGGTTATTATCACACAGGTGTGTGGTTGTCGGTTATCATAGTAGAAGAGTTTGGTTGTCGGTCATTATCATACAGAAGTGTAGGTGTCGGTTATTATCACACAAGGGTGTGGTTGTCGGATATCACCGTAGATGAGTTTGGTCGTCGGTCATTATCATACAGAAGTGTGGGTGTCTTATTATCACACAGGTGTGTGGTTGTCGGTTATCATCGTAGAGGAGTTTGGTCGTCGGTCATTATCATACAGAAGTGTAGGTGTCGGTTATTATCACACAGGTGTGTGGTTGTCGGTTATCATAGTAGAAGAGTTTGGTTGTCGGTCATTATCATACAGAAGTGTAGGTGTCGGTTATCATCACACAGGTGTGTGGTTGTCGGTCATCATCGTAGAGGAGTTTGGTCGTCGGTCATTATCATACAGAAGTGTAGGTGTCGGTTATTATGACACAGCTGTGTGGTTGTCGGTTATCATAGTAGAAGAGTTTGGTTGTCGGTCATTATCATACAGAGGTGTGGTTCTCAGGGATCATAAAACAAGAGTGTGGATGTCGGTAATTATCGTAACTAAGAATGGAAGTCGGTTATCATCGCACGTGAGTGTGGATGTCGATAATTATCGTAACTAAGAATGGAAGTCGGTTATCATCGCACGTGAGTGTGGATGTCGATAATTATCGTAACAAAGAATGGTTGTCGGTTATCATCGCACGTGAGTGTGGATGTCGATAATTATCGTAACTAAGAATGGAAGTCGGTTATCATCGCACGTGAGTGTGGATGTCGGTAATTATCGTAACTAAGAATGGAAGTCGGTTATCATCGCACGTGAGTGTGGATGTCGATAATTATCGTAACGTAGAATGGTTGTCGGTTATCATCGCACGGGAGTGTGGATGTCGATAATTATCGTAACGATGAATAGTAGTCGGTTATCAGCGCACGGGAGTGTGGATGTCGATAATTATCGTAACAAAGAATAGTTGTCGGTTATCATCGCACGGGAGTGTGGATGTCGGTAATTATCGTAACGAAGAATAGTTGTCGGTTATCATCGCACGGGAGTGTGGATGTCGATAATTATCGTAACGAAGTGTGGTAGTCATCATCGCATCAATAAGAACATTTGAAACATTAGCAACGAATATAACTCTATACAGAGTATTTCAGCGACCAGCAGGCTGGTTCTGTGTATCCTCATATTTCCATTCATTGACAATGTTGAGCTAAAAGCTCTTAGTAGGCTTTCGTAAACAGCGGGCTGATCTGCGATCCTAAATTACTTTGTACAAGTCATGTAAAGTTATTTGTTATTTATTGAATTCAATCTTTTATTAAACTTTTGTTTTTGTTTATCAATATTTTGTTTTCCATTATTTATAAAGTTAACTATGGTGTTTGAAGTTAACTAGAGTTACGCCATACAATAGTTTATAGTTTATAGTGACCTACAATGTTGATTAAGGTTAGTCACGTGTATGACTTAGAGTGGCGTTTAAGAATAGTCAAAATTACGACCTACAATGATGTAAAGCGGTGCATTGGGTGAGTCGCTGGTACCATATCTAATGGTTTTAGGATTAGACCTAGTGTAGATACGACCTATAACGGTAAATACGTTTAGACCTAGTGTAACCACGACCTATAACGGTGAATAGGTTTAGACCTAGGAAAGGCACGACCTATAACGGTGAATAGGTTTAGACCTAGGAAAGGCACGACCTATAACGGTGAATAGGTTTAGACCTAGTGTAGCCACGACATATAACGGTGAATAGGTTTAGACCTAGTGTAGCCACGACCTATAACGGTGAATAGGTTTAGACCTAGTGTAGGTACAACCAATAACGGTGAATAGGTTTAGACCTAGTGTAGCCACGACCTATAACGGTGAATAGGTTTAGACCTAGTGTAGCCACGACCTATAACGGTGAATAGGTTTAGACCTAGGAAAGGCACGACCTATAACGGTGAATAGGTTTAGACCTAGTGTAGCCACGACATATAACGGTGAATAGGTTTAGACCTAGTGTAGCCACGACCTATAACGGTGAATAGGTTTAGACCTAGTGTAGCCACGACCTATAACGGTGAATAGGTTTAGACCTAGTGTAGCCACGACCTATAACGGTGAATAGGTTTAGACCTAGTGAAAGGCACGACCTATAACGGTGAATAGGTTTAGACCTAGGAAAGGCACGACCTATAACGGTGAATAGGTTTAGACCTAGGAAAGGCACGGCCTACAACGGTGAATAGGTTTAGACCTAGTGTAGCCACGACCTGCAACGGTGAATAGGTTTAGACCTAGTGTAGCCACGACATATAACGGTGAATAGGTTTAGACCTAGTGTAGCCACGACCTATAACGGTGAATAGGTTTAGACCTAGGAAAGGCACGACCTATAACGGTGAATAGGTTTAGACCTAGTGTAGCCACGACCTATAACGGTGAATAGGTTTAGACCTAGTGTAGCCACGACCTATAACGGTGAATAGGTTTAGACCTAGTGTAGCCACGACCTACAACGGTGAATAGGTTTAGACCTAGTGTAGCCACGACCTATAACGGTGAATAGGTTTAGACCTAGTGTAGCCACGACCTATAACGGTGAATAGGTTTAGACCTAGTGTGGCCACGACCTATGACGATGAATAGATTTAGACCTAGTATGGGTACAACCTATGACGATGAATAGTTTTAGACCTAGTACAGGCACGACCTATAACGGTGAAAAGGGCTAGACCAAGTGTAGGCACGACCTATCATGGTGAATAGGTTTCGACCTAGTGTAGGTACAACCAATAACGGTGAATAGGTTTAGACCTAGTGTAGGACGACCTATAACGGTGAATAGGTTTAGACCTAGTGTAGCCACGACATATAACGGTGAATAGGTTTAGACCTAGGAAAGACACGACCTATAACGGTGAATAGGTTTAGACATAGTGTAGGACGACCTATAACGGTGAATAGGTTTAGACCTAGTGTAGCCACGACCTATAACGGTGAATAGATTTAGACCTAGTATGGGTACAACCTATGACGATGAATAGTTTTAGACCTAGTACAGGCACGACCTATAACGGTGAAAAGGGCTAGACCAAGTGTAGGCACGACCTATCATGGTGAATAGGTTTCGACCTAGTGTAGGTACAACCAATAACGGTGAATAGGTTTAGACCTAGTGTAGGACGACCTATAACGGTGAATAGGTTTAGACCTAGTGTAGGCACGACCTATAACGGTGAATAGGTTTAGACCTAGTATAGGTACGACCTATATCGGTGTTAACCTCACACTGTACACACCATGATAATCACACAGTAGACACCATGATAATCACACTGTACACACCATGATACCGTCGAGACTTAGTGTACCGTACCTAACATTACACTGTACATACCATGATACCGTCGAGACTTAGTGTACCGTACCTAACATCACACTGTACATACCATGATACCGTCGAGACTTAGTGTACCGTACCTAACATCACACTGTACACACCATGATACCATCGAGACTTAGTGTACCGTACATAACATCACACTGTACACTCCATGATACTGTCGAGACTTAGTGTACCGTACATAACATCACACTGTACACTCCATGATACTGTCGAGACTTAATGTACTGTACATAACATCACACTGTACACACCATGATAATCACACTGTACACACCATGATACCGTCGAGACTTAGTGTACCGTACATAACATCACACTGTACACACCATGATACCGTCGAGACTTAGTGTACCGTACATAACATCACACTGTACACACCATGATACCGTCGAGACTTAGTGTACCGTACATAACATCACACTGTACACCCCATGAGATTGTACTTATCAAGCTTTACATTCTGTTTACAGATGATACTTACCAAATGCCAGATCCTTTATGGTTATTTTACAGTATTAGATCAAGTTCACTATGCTTTGCAAAAATAATTATCAAATACCTTATCATCAATATTTCATTGTTGGAATATCCTACATACATTCTACATTTGACAGTTCTCTCTTACTTTGGAAATGGGGATAGCATCAGCGATATTTTACTTAAAGGTCCATCATTAGGGAACATACTAGAACGTGACATTTTACTACAGTCCATCATTAGGGAACATACTAGAACGTGACATTTTATTACGGTCCATCATTGGGAACAACACTAGAACGTGACATTTTACTACGGTCCATCATTAGGGACAACACTAGAACGTGACATTTTACTACGGTCCATCGTTAGGGACAACACTAGAACGTGACATTTTACTACGGTCCATCATTAGGGACAACACTAGAACGTGACATTTTACTACAGTCCATCATTAGGGACAACACTAGAACGTGACATTTTACTACGGTCCATCATTAGGGACAACACTAGAACGTGACATTTTACTACGGTCCATCATTAGGGACAACACTAGAACGTGACATTTTACTACGGTCCATCGTTAGGGACAACACTAGAACGTGACATTTTACTACGGTCCATCGTTAGGGACAACACTAGAACGTGACATTTTACTACGGTCCATCATTAGGGACAACACTAGAATGTGACATTTTACTACGGTCCATCGTTAGGGACAACACTAGAACGTGACATTTTACTACGGTCCATCGTTAGGGACAACACTAGAACGTGACATTTTACTACGGTCCATCGTTAGGGACAACACTAGAACGTGACATTTTACTACGGTCCATCGTTAGGGACAACACTAGAACGTGACATTTTACTACGGTCCATCGTTAGGGACAACACTAGAACGTGACATTTTACTACGGTCCATCGTTAGGGACAACACTAGAACGTGACATTTTACTACGGTCCATCGTTAGGGACAACACTAGAACGTGACATTTTACTACGGTCCATCATTAGGGACAAAAGAATGAGAAAAACAGACAGCAGGGATGGAAATATTTTATTAAAGTAAGTGCAAAGAAGATAAATAATATTACAACATGAAAGTTATCAACACATATACCTAAAAAATTTCCTTTATAAACAAGATGTGAAAAAGCAATATTAATATTAATACCGAAAATACATCAATCAACAATTAAATAATTATAAGCTGAAATAAAACAATATTACTAAGCAACCATGCTGTTCCAAAGCCAATGTGTCGTAATCTAGGTCCTCCACCTGCATCATATCCATGTAACATTGAATGTGTATAATGATCATCTATACAACAAAGCCGATCTTCAAACCTGCTGGATTTTTGTATTCTTTAATAACCAACACGAATCCTTCAATCTGATCAAGTTTACATTGCCAATAAAATTACCTAGTTTGCCAACTTTGTTTCAATACATTAACCCCTTTCACATTGCAAGACAAGTTCATTTGGATAATCAAACTTGGTAACCTTTTAAGTGATTTGCTTAAAGGTTTAGCCAGATTTTAACCTATCAACATTCATTTATAAAAAACTAACCTGTTAGCCATATGTTAAAACATACTACTAGAGAAATTAGTTCCTTATAGCACAACTTATGTCAGTCCTTCAAGCTCGATAACAGGTAAACTGTTAACTATATCATAACGTCCTTCTATTAACCAGATAACTATAATACGAGTTAAGTCAGTCCTACAAACTTGGTAACAGGTAAACTGTTAACTATATCAATCCTTCTATTAACCAGATAACTATAAAAGTTAAGTCAGTCCTACAAACTTGGTAACAGGTAAACTGTTAACTATATCATAACATCCTTCTATTAACCAGATAACTATAATACGAGTTAAGTCAGTCCTACAAACTTGGTAACAGGTAAACTGTTAACTATATCATAACATCCTTCTATTAACCAGATAACTATATGAGTTAAGTCAGTCCTACAAACTTGGTAACAGGTAAACTGTTAACTATATCATAACGTCCTATTAACCAGATAACTATAATACAGTTAAGTCAGTCCTACAAACTTGGTAACAGGTAAACTTTTATATATTCTTTATTAACCAGATAACTATAATACGAGTTAAGTCAGTCCTACAAACTTGGTAACAGGTAAACTGTTAACTATTCATAACGCCTTCTATTAACCAGATAACTATAATACGAGTTAAGTCCCTACAAACTTGGTAACAGGTAAACTGTTAACTATATCATTAGTTAAGTCAGTCCTACAAACTTGGTAACAGGTAAACTGTTAACTATATCATAACGTCCTTCTATTAACCAGATAACTATAATACGTTAAGTCCCTACATAAACTGTTAACTTTAACCTATCAACATTCATTTATAAAAAACTAACCTGTTAACATATGTTAAAACATACTACTAGAGAAACTGTTAACTATATCACAAGTTAAGTCAGTCCTACAAACTTGGTAACAGGTAAACTGTTAACTATATCATAACGTCCTTCTATTAACCAGATAACTATAATACGAGTTAAGTCAGTCCTACAAACTTGGTAACAGGTAAACTGTTAACTATATCATAAGTTAAGTCAGTCCTACAAACTTGGTAACAGGTAAACTGTTAACTATATCATAACGTCCTTCTATTAACCAGATAACTATAATACGAGTTAAGTCAGTCCTACAAACTTGGTAACAGGTAAACTGTTAACTATATCATAAGTTAAGTCAGTCCTACAAACTTGGTAACAGGTAAACTGTTAACTATATCATAACATCCTTCTATTAACCAGATAACTATAATACGAGTTAAGTCAGTCCTACAAACTTGGTAACAGGTAAACTGTTAACTATATCATAGTTAAGTCAGTCCTTCTATTAAACAGGTAAACTATTAATATATCATAAGTCAGTCCTACAAACTTGGTAACAGGTAAACTGTTAACTATATCATAACGTCCTTCTATTAACCAGATAACTATAATACGAGTTAAGTCAGTCCTACAAACTTGGTAACAGGTAAACTGTTAACTATATCATTAGTTAAGTCAGTCCTACAAACTTGGTAACAGGTAAACTGTTAACTATATCATAACGTCCTTCTATTAACCAGATAACTATAATACGAGTTAAGTCAGTCCTACAAACTTGATAACAGGTAAACTGTTAACTATATCATAACGTCCTTCTATTAACCAGATAACTATAATACGAGTTAAGTCAGTCCTACAAACTTGGTAACAGGTAAACTGTTAACTATATCATTAGTTAAGTCAGTCCTACAAACTTGGTAACAGGTAAACTGTTAACTATATCATTAGTTAAGTCAGTCCTACAAACTTGGTAACAGGTAAACTGTTAACTATATCATAACGTCCTTCTATTAACCAGATAACTATAATACGAGTTAAGTCAGTCCTACAAACTTGGTAACAGGTAAACTGTTAACTATATCATTAGTTAAGTCAGTCCTACAAACTTGGTAACAGGTAAACTGTTAACTATATCATAACATCCTTCTATTAACCAGATAACTATAATACGAGTTAAGTCAGTCCTACAAACTTGGTAACAGGTAAACTGTTAACTATATCATAACGTCCTTCTATTAACCAGATAACTATAATACGAGTTAAGTCAGTCCTACAAACTTGGTAACAGGTAAACTGTTAACTATATCATAACGTCCTTCTATTAACCAGATAACTAAGTTAAGTCAGTCCTACAAACTTGGTAACAGGTAAACTGTTAACTATATATTAGTAACGTCCTACAAACTTGGTAACAGGTTGTTAACTATTAACCAGTCCTTCTAGTAACTATAATACTAACTAACAGGTAAACTGTTAACTATATCATTAGTAACTATAATACGAGTTAAGTCAGTCCTACAAACTTGGTAACAGGTAAACTGTTAACTATATCATAACGTCCTTCTATTAACCAGATAACTATAATACGAGTTAAGTCAGTCCTACAAACTTGGTAACAGGTAAACTGTTAACTATATCATTAGTTAAGTCAGTCCTACAAGCTTGGTAACAGGTAAACTGTTAACTATATCCTAACATCCTTCTATTAACTAGATAACTACGCCAATTTATATATATACATAATATGGTACGTTTTATATAAGGTGTTAAATCATGACATCATATAATCTAAATTAGGTAGTTGTTAACCATATAAAAGTTAACTAATCATCGTAACTTAAAAACATAATAACTAAACCTTCTCAGTTAAATCAATATTTCTCAATCTATCAATATAATCAAAATCTACACATATAAACTTGTTAGCATCAAGAGTGATCACTTTCTGGTTTACAAGTAGGAAATATAATCAAGTCAAAACAAATACGAAGCAAGAAAAATAACAACACCACAAAATAAGCATTTCCTAATAATGCATATTTCATATCAAATCCAATTATATCCTGTATTCTGTTCGCAGGAAGTCTTAATAACAGGTCTCACAATACTGAAAAGCATGATGCTCTTTCTTAAATACGTTTCTATCAAATAAGGCATACTAGAGCTTGATACATAAAATCATTTGATTGAAAAAAGAAAAAAAAACAACACTGACAATGTTATTTATCAACTTAACATTAAACAAATCCACATCAACAATCATTGATTCAGTACAATGCTGTACTGTTATGTTCTCCATTTACAACAAATTATGTAAACAAAGCTGTTAATATCAGCCACTTCTCAAAAAATAATCCCTCCTTAAAAAAGACCCGATTTTCTCTGTACCACAAGAGAAAATCCACACACATCCAAGATACATCATGAATCCAAGAATCCTCTCTATAGCAAACCTTTACACCACACTGGAAAGTCCAGTCCCAAACATTCTCGTGTTTACTATTTGATCCTTTCTAGCTGATACTGCAGATATGCTATTAAGTGATATTTTGAATCATTAATATACACACTGCTGTTTCCTACACTGTCCTCTTATTAGTAGACAGTACATGATTGTTCATTTTTACTCCTATTTGGTTAGTCATTCCTTAATTAAAACAACTTCTGGTACAATTTTTACCATTCTTTTTGTTAACAATTCTGTTTCGTCGTTCAGGGCCGAGTAGAAATTAGCGGTAGCTTTATGAACTATAGCAACTATAAAAGATATTTGGAGAGACATCATGATACCACGTTATATATATACATACATAAATATATATATATAACTTTTTTTTGTGAGTTAACACAGCTAAGTCAATATACTACATGACCTTTTGATTGAAACTAATATTTTGCTCTTAAGATAATAGTATATACCACACTCCGAGACACCCTTCCGAGCAGTGGCATAACTCCTCTGTTTATGTCACTATATACACAAGTTACAACAAAGACAAGGAAATATTTCCTCCTTCATGTTACCTGACATTCTTTTAAATGGACAATCTGGCACCTTCTTTTAAACGTCTGACCCACATCAGTCTAATTAATCATCGAAACCTTTTTTTTAATTCTATGGTAACAAAAATGTGCGCAAGCTTTTTATTACATGACGAGTTTGAAAACCATTGATATTTTCATTGCATTCTACCCTATTGAAAGCTGTCATCTATCATAAAGAAATATATTCATTAACACTTATCAAACATACTGAATATTTATAGCCAAATTTAAACAATCCATTTTCTGGTATGTAGATTTGTTTAGGATGTTTTTCGTATGACGGACGGTGAAATAAATGGTTAAATCTATTTTCTATACTGGAGATATAACTGAGACAGCATCTGATGTGGGATGACATTAAGTAGGTTACCAACAGTATCATCAAGAGAGCAAAATGTTTGTTAATAATAAACGTAAGATAAAACACACTTGGTATTGTGCTACTTAGTAAGGAATATCAGAAGAAATGTGTTACAGTAACTACAGTCATTTTAGGGCCCTGTCAACCTCATCATGTAGTTCTTAGTTGTTCTGTTAAATTTCTGGATAAAACACTGTTTAAAATACAAAGATGATGAAGAGGGAACAAATTCATTCACATCAAAAAACTATATCAATATGACCTAAAATAGAAATAAGTAGTTTTGGTATGATTTTTATTGCATTACACTAAAAGAAATCTTTTGATTATAGATTTGGTATAGAGAAAATTCCTCTCAAATATATGAGATATATGTTTCAAATAAAAATTTCTTTCATCTGTGTTGTGATTTTGGATAAAATTTTGAGAAATTTGAGAAATCTATAGGAATAAAACTGATAGATGTCAATAAATATTACAAGATGATAAAAAAGATTGACACAGATTTATGTTTGATACGATATTCTATTGTACAAAGAAAGCATTTTGCTTCATGTATGTATCAAAGCCTAGAGTTGTATTCTTTACCACATGATTGCCTTGTTCTTCAGTGAATAAACCCGTCACATTTTTGAATGTTAAACATGTGTAATATAGCTTATTGTAATGTCACTTTAGATAATATGATGTTACACTTTCACCAAAGACATTGTGACATTATAACGGAGACTGTAGATATAGAGTTGACTTTGATTTAGAAATGTCAGTTTTCTACCAAACTTGCTTTAAAAAGCAATCATGTGATAAAAAGTATCTTTTGTTTTCATTTGATATAAGATTTATGAACTCTTAAGATATTTTTATTTCAGCTCATTGATGGCTTGCTAAAATGAAAAATTCTTTGGACTTTTTTCATAAATTCACATATCAAATGGAAACCCATATGAGATCCTTTATCTAAAAAGGATAAAAATCAAATATGTGCTTTTCATGCTTAAGCTAGAAAACTGCATATTTGAATCATGTAAAGACATGAAAATTTAATTTGCACAAAACTTGCCGATGGCTATATCACTATTCCATCATACTTACAAATTGTGCCAGGATACCCCGTAGCCTTGTGTTGCACACCTACATCTGTTGCCTGTAACTTCTATGTTACCACCCATAACATCTAACATGTGTAATAATAGTAGATCAGTGACATTGGCTGATAACTTTATGCTGTTATATACATTATGACATCACAGACAGGTGAGAATATCACCGATCTAGATTTCAGATCAGTCTAATTAGGTATCTAGAGATGTCCTAACTGGATCTTACTTTTGTTTCAAATTTCATATGAGATTGAAATGTGACATATTTTTCATCAAAGTTTGATAAAAAATTTGAGACTTGTTTCGCAAATTTCAATTGAAATGAAATCTCCCGCAAGATCCCCTATATTTGTTATTTTTTGCTTTATCTGGTTTTACTGAAAATAACTAATAAACAGTTGTAGTAACCCACTGAGACATTAGTGTGATGCAGCTGTTCTACAGTACCATGCTTGGACCAGTTTTCAACAAAAAATAAAACATTCTGTATTCGTTTGTTAGTGGAATGCAAAATCTGTATACAAAGCCAAAATTAATTATCTTTATGATAAGTTACTGGGATTCAATATCTATCACACGATTGTGAGCTGTTCTAATCTGAGTCTGGATGGATATATTTATTGTACAATAACTTGTTTTCATCAATTCATATACTGTTATAAACAAATGACATACAGTATAAAATAATAACGAATATCTAACATGCAATGTATACGTGCTTTTGTTGTTACGACAAGTTGACCTGTATTAAGGTAAGAATGGGGTAACCATTTCACTGTGTAAAACAATGTATGGTTCTATTTCTTAAAGTTCCAAAATAAGGAATGATCTTACTTCCTGGGAAACTCAATACTAATGTAAAGTTTCTTATTAATTTTGGAACACTGTCCGAATCTTTTTTTTTATTCATAATGCACTTGTATACATTACATACAATGATAGAATATCTATATTTATACATTACTGTGAAAATCTAAACAAGATTAGAATCTACACCAAGCACAGGTAGTTTCATAACCAGACGCTGACATCACTAAACTGTAGACACATTCTACACCTCAGTTCCACTTATTAACTTTTCCCAGATTCTGATCTCCTGAACATCTACAGTAGACCATTGGAGAAGAAATGTTAATTTTGGAATATTTCAAGTAAGAATGTATTTAACATTCAGGAATTTCATTAGCGCCATTTAAAACTGATCTTGTACTAATACCACAACTTGATTTAGGCTCATTAACTGTATAACCCTGTCAGATATTTTGAACTGCTTAGTCTTGTGCTAAATCTCCTGTGTCTGTTGAGAGGTCAAAACTTTCGCATGGTTCCATCTGGTCTCCATTGTAGCCTGTTCTGTAGAGCTGGGGTGGGACATATCCTGAAGTCAGAAAGTGAACAATTATTGGTACAGATCCTGTACAGTCTCATCAACATTCAGCTACATTGAAACACATTAGCCCTTTACAATTTTCAGAGAGTTGATGAGTTTACAACATTTGTGTGGCTGTGTGTATTTAAACATGAAATATGAGACAAACTATAAGTTTATCCTGTTTCTCTTTCTAAAGCAGTCTCTCCACAGTAACAGTGATCAAACACTCCCGACCTTGTCTTTGTTCAACTTTCTCCTTTTAAAGCAGTCTTTCAACAGTAACTGTGATATTGTTTAATTTTATTTTAGTTACCATGGTAACAATGAAATTTATACTCCTTGAATGGCTTAAAACAGTATTTTTTAGTTCTTATGGTAACAATGATATAAAGACTTGTTATCTTGTCTTTATTCAACTCATGCATCTTTTTATTTTTCATGGCACATAAAAAGGAGGTTATTTACTGCACTATACCTGGTCTTTGTTGAGCAAATGGCTGTTTGTATCCACACACCTCGCAGACAGTACGTGAAGGGTGATTATTTACAGTACACCTGTTACACTGCCATTCCCCTGACATGTCTTTTTGTGGCTGTGGGACACCTTCAGAAAAATCATCTAAAATTAGGATTTCCTTAAACACTGACTATATCAAGACCAAAATAATCCAAATTTTCCATATATTAATTGGTATGTGTAGCACAGGTATATTTTTACCTGAAGACCTCTGGTGGGTGTTGGCCATATAAGATGGTATCGGCTGGGCAAATGGATCTGTCTGAGGCTGAGCAGCAACACGGCTGGGCTCTATGTGTGGTGTGCCATTTACCATCCCTCCAGGATGATTAAGGTAACCCTGATGTTGTGGAACAGGTTGGATCTGTGCTGGGAATGGTCTCTGTAAGTGCATTGCATTTGCTTCCTTTTCTCTCCTCAGCTGAAACACACAGATATTCTTAATCTGATATCTATACATCAAAATCATTAATATCAAATACTTTCACTACAACTGATATATGAATGTAAATGTTGTGAAAATTACCGTATTCTTTAGGTCTCTAATCTCCTGTTGAAGATTGTCCTTTTCACGATGAGCTTCTCGACAGTTAGATTGAGCTTGCCTCATCTGTCAATTGACATTAAATCAATTAAAACAAAACGAATAATGAAAGCATAGAAATATGAAATTCAATACAGGTAACCCTCTAATCCTCAGGATATTTCAATACAGGTAACCCTCTAATCCTCAGGATATTTCAATACAGGTAACCCTCTAATCCTCAGGATATTTCAATACAGGTAACCCTCTAATCCTCAGGATATTTCAATACAGGTAACCCTCTAATCCTCAGGATATTTCAATACTGGTAACCCTCTAATCCACAGGATATTTCAATACTGGTAACCCTCTAATCCTCAGGATATTTCAATACTGGTAACCCTCTAATCCACAGGATATTTCAATACTGGTAACCCTCTAATCTTCAGGATATTTCAATACCTGTAACCCTCTAATCCTCAGGATATTTCAATACCTGTAACCCTCTACCTTCAGGATATTTCAATACCTGTAACCCTCTAATCCTCAGGCTATTTCAATACCTGTAACCTCTAATCCTCAGGCTATTTCAATACCTGTAACCCTCTAATCCTCAGGCTATTTCAATACCTGTAACCCTCTAATCCTCAGGCTATTTCAATACCTGTAACCCTCTAATCCTCAGGCTATTTCAATACCTGTAACCCTCTAATCCTCAGGCTATTTCAATACCTGTAACCCTCTAATCCTCAGGCTATTTCAATACCTGTAACCCTCTAATCCTCAGGCTATTTCAATACCTGTAACCCTCTAATCCTCAGGCTATTTCAATACCTGTAACCTCTAATCCTCAGGCTATTTCAATACCTGTAACCCTCTAATCCTCAGGCTATTTCAATACCTGTAACCCTCTAATCCTCAGGCTATTTCAATACCTGTAACCCTCTAATCCTCAGGCTATTTCAATACCTGTAACCCTCTAATCCTCAGGCTATTTCAATACCTGTAACCCTCTAATCCTCAGGCTATTTCAATACAGGTAACCTTCTAATCCTCAGGCTATTTCAATACCTGTAACCCTCTAATCCTCAGGCTATTTCAATACCTGTAACCCTCTAATCCTCAGGATATTTCAATACCTGTAACCCTCTAATCCTCAGGATATTTCAATACCTGTAACCCTCTAATCCTCAGGCTATTTCAATACCTGTAACCCTCTAATCCTCAGGCTATTTCAATACAGGTAACCCTCTAATCCTCAGGATATTATGATTATTTCTTTTGTTTCAAAGATAAATTTTGAAAAGGCTATACATAGAGGCCGCCATTCATTTACAAATTAAAATCTGATCAGGTGTAGAACATGATGCTATGATACTATAGGGTAAGTGTGAACCAGAATCTGATCAGGTGTAGAACATGATGTTATGATACTATAGGGTAAGTGTGAACCAGAATCTGATCAGGTGTAGAACATGATGTTATGATACTATAGGGTAAGTGTGAACCAGAATCTGATCAGGTGTAGAACATGATGTGTGATACTATAGGGTAAGTGTGAACCAGAATCTGATCAAGTGTAGAACATGATGTTATGATACTATAGGGTAAGTGTGAACCAGAATCTGATCAGGTGTAGAACATGATATTATGATACTATAGGGTAAGTGTGAACCAGAATCTGATCAAGTGTAGAACATGATGTTATGATACTATAGGGTAAGTGTGAACCAGAATCTGATCAGGTGTAGAACATGATGTTATGATACTATGTTGTGAATAATGAACTAAATCTCAAGACAAGACACTGATTCAGAAAGAGACACAACAGGATCTGAGTTCATGCAATGAAATGACATGGCTAACACTATATCACATCCACTATAAAATGTGAAGGTCATAGAGACTGGAAACAGCCAGGCTGACAGGCATTGGCATCAGTGATCTATGTTCACCAAACAGCTTCTCTAAAATTTCATTTTACTTCAACTTAACAAAACAATCATCTCAAGTTGGAAGCATGTTGAAAATAACACTAACACTACAAAGATCATAACGATCAAGTGATTTTAACTGGAGTAATTGATTTTCAAAAATATTTTCAAACTCGTGTATTCATTATTGATACACTAATGATATGACTGAGTTAATCATATCATGTTGCTAAACATTACATACATTTCTTTCATTTTGTTTCATCTGGTTCCTTAAGAGATTGCATTCTTGTTTCACTGCGTCCAGCTCTTCCTTGAAGTTTTCCTTAGCTGCCTGAGCCTGAGCTCTATCACTCCTCTCTCTGTCAAAGTCTTCTTGGAACACTGTGAGCTAATATTTACAAAAAAACAACATGCTCAGTGTTTTGAACATAATAATTTGTACAATAAAACACGGATAAGTCAAAGTCAACGGGACCAAATGAAATAATGGACTTATCCGTTGATTCGACTTAGCCCTGTTTCTATAAACAGAGACATTCTGCATCGAAGATTGGCCCTTTTTTCATTGGTTGTTTACTGAATATATGTCTCATAGCATGGCATGACAGTAATGAATAAGTAATAAATAAAATTTTTTATACACTAACAGTATCTTTTAATTCAATAAACAGATATAAATATGAATAAATGAAACAAAAAAAGTAATGTGAATGGCGTCGATACACACCCACTCTCGCACACTGAACGTCTTACCTAAAGTGATACAAATATTGTACTCACACTGATATCTTAAAGAGTAACAATTTCTGAAAACAATATTTTAAAATAAGACTCAATAAATACATACTCTTGTACATTCTATATCGTCTATAGCACTGAGTTACGAAAAAGAAGGTCACTTAACCGTAAAATAGGATAAAACAAAACTTTTACTGTGTACGTTTGATACAAGTATAATGGATGAATACAAGTTGGATAAAAACACCAGGAGAAACCTTACTTACCTGACATCTCAGAGTCTCATTCTCAACTTGTAGGTCACGTAGAGATCTGCCATTTGTTATATTGAATTCAGGGGGTCCAGACGTTCCCTATAAACAACACATGATAGAGATGTATCATCTCTACATAGTTTACCCTATAAACAACACATGATACAGATGTATCATCTCTACATTGTTTACCCTATAAACAACACATGATACAGATGTATCATCTCTACATAGTTTACCCTATAAACAACACATGATACAGATGTATCATCTCTACATAGTTTACCCTATAAACAACACATGATACAGATGTATCATCTCTACATAGTTTACCCTATAAACAACACATGATACAGATGTATCATCTCTACATAGTTTACCCTATAAACAACACATGATACAGATGTATCATCTCTATATAGTTTACCCTATAAACAACACATGATACAAATGTATCATCTCTACATAGTTTACCCTATAAACAACACATGATACAGATGTTTCATCTCTACATTGTTTACCCTATAAACAACACATGATACAGATGTATCATCTCTACATAGTTTACCCTATAAACAACACATGATAGCGATGTATCATCTCTACATAGTTTACCCTATAAACAACACATGATACAGATGTATCATCTCTACATAGTTTACCCTATAAACAACACATGATACAGATGTATCATCTCTACATAGTTTACCCTATAAACAACACATGATACAGATGTATCATCTCTACATAGTTTACCCTATAAACAACACATGATACAGATGTATCATCTCTACATAGTTTACCCTATCACTAACTGCCATTGCCATTAGGTAATAACAAAGGAAAATATCACATACTGCAATGTGTAGAGCATTCATATTGTTTTGGAGGACGCCTGGGTGGATCTGTTGCAGCTGTCTCTCCAATGCCTCTGCCTTTCCTTTATAGTGTTGCATTTCTTCCTTAAGTGCCTAATAAGCAGAGAAAGTGTTCCATACATTAAAAAAAGGACCACCAGTACCCAGATAAACAGAGGGACCATCAGTACTCAGATAAACAGAGGGACCATCAGTACCCAGATAAACAGAGGGACCATCAGTACCCAGATAAACAGAGGGACCATCAGTACCCAGATAAACAGAGGAACCATCAGTACTCAGATAAACAGAGGGACCATCAGTACCCAGATAAACAGAGGGACCATCAGTACTCAGATAAACAGCGGGACCATCAGTACCCAGATAAACAGAGGGACCATCAGTACCCAGATAAACAGAGGGACCATCAGTACTCAGATAAACAGAGGGACCATCAGTACCCAGATAAACAGAGGGACCATCAGTACCCAGATAAACAGAGGGACCATCAGTACCCAGATAAACAGAGGGACCATCAGTACCCAGATAAACAGAGGGATCATCAGTACTTAGATAAACAGAGGGACCATCAGTACCCAGATAAACAGAGGGACCATCAGTACCCAGATAAACAGAGGGATCATCAGTACTTAGATAAACAGAGGGACCATCAGTACCCAGATAAACAGAGGGACCATCAGTACTTAGATAAACAGAGGGACCATCAGTACGCAGACAAACAAAGGGTCAAAATCAACTCATTATTGAGATCAATAAAACCAAACTCCTTTTAGATACCTAAGATACCACAGAAACTGGTAACCAGTATAACCAAAATCCTTACAGGGACTAATGAATCAAATAGCAACTTACCTCTTCATCAGCTTGTTTCTGCTTTGACTCGAATAATATTTTCTGAAAATCAGCTTTCTTTTGCTCGTCTTGGACTTTCATCCTACTGATTTCCTGGGTCAGTGCCTCAAATTTTTCTTTGTAGTGATCAGCTGTCTTTTGTTGCTCTGTCTGTGTCTTTTCATAAAATGCTTGCCAGCTCCTATTGGCATCCACAAGCTTAATAAAAGAAACACGTATAAACCTAATAGAAAACAAAATATATTGCTCTGTTTCATTTGTATATATCTAACAGAAGACACACAACATTGTTCTGTCCCATTTGTATGTACCTAACAGACAACAATCAGACTAAAAGTCTTACTCTCTATATTTCTGTAACAGACCACTATATGTCTGACCTACTCTCTTTATTTCTGTAACAGCCCATTATAAGTCTGACTTACTCTCTATATTTCTGTAACAGCCCACTATATGTCTGACCTACTCTCTATATTTCTGTAACAGCCCACTATATGTCTGACCTACTCTCTATATTTCTGTAACAGCCTACTATAAGTCTGACTTACTCTCTATATTTCTGTAACAGCCCACTATAAGTCTGACTTACTCTCTATATTTCTGTAACAGCCCACTATAAGTCTGACTTACTCTCTATATTTCTGTAACAGCCCACTATAAGTCTGACCTACTCTCTGACTTACTCTCTATATTTCTGTAACAGCCCACTATAAGTCTGATCTACTCTCTGACTTACTCTCTATATTTCTGTAACAGCCCACTATAAGTCTGACTTACTCTCTATATTTCTGTAACAGCCTACTATAAGTCTTGACTTACTCTCTATATTTCTGTAACAGCCTACTATAAGTCTGACTTACTCTCTATATTTCTGTAACAGCCTACTATAAGTCTGATCTACTCTCTGACTTACTCTCTATATTTCTGTAACAGCCCACTATAAGTCTGACTTACTCTCTATATTTCTGTAACAGCCCACTATAAGTCTGACTTACTCTCTATATTTCTGTAACAGCCTACTATAAGTCTGATCTACTCTCTGACTTACTCTCTATATTTCTGTAACAGCCCACTATAAGTCTGACTTACTCTCTGACTTACTCTCTATATTTCTGTAACAGCCCACTATAAGTCTGACTTACTCTCTATATTTCTGTAACAGCCTACTATAAGTCTGATCTACTCTCTGACTTACTCTCTATATTTCTGTAACAGCCCACTATAAGTCTGACTTACTCTCTATATTTCTGTAACAGCCTACTATAAGTCTGACCTACTCTCTGACTTACTCTCTATATTTCTGTAACAGCCCACTATAAGTCTGACTTACTCTCTATATTTCTGTAACAGCCTACTATAAGTCTGACCTACTCTCTGACTTACTCTCTATATTTCTGTAACAGCCCACTATAAGTCTGACTTACTCTCTATATTTCTGTAACAGCCTACTATAAGTCTGACTTACCCTCTATATTTCTGTAACAGCCCACTATAAGTCTGACTTACTCTCTATATTTCTGTAACAGCCTACTATAAGTCTGATCTACTCTCTGACTTACTCTCTATATTTCTGTAACAGCCCACTATAAGTCTGACTTACTCTCTCTATATTTCTGTAACAGCCCACTATAAGTCTGACTTGACTCAGCCCACTCTGACTTACTCTCTATATTTCTGTAACAGCCTACTATAAGTCTGACCTACTCTCTGACTTACTCTCTATATTTCTGTAACAGCCCACTATAAGTCTGACTTACTCTCTATATTTCTGTAACAGCCCACTATAAGTCTGATCTACTCTCTGACTTACTCTCTATATTTCTGTAACAGACTACTATAAGTCTGATCTACTCTCTGGCTTACTCTCTATATTTCTGTAACAGCCCACTATAAGTCTGACTTACTCTCTATATTTCTGTAACAGCCCACTATAAGTCTGACCTACTCTCTATATTTCTGTAACAGCCTACTATAAGTCTGATCTACTCTCTGACTTACTCTCTATATTTCTGTAACAGCCCACTATAAGTCTGACTTACTCTCTATATTTCTGTAACAGCCCACTATATGTCTGACCTACTCTCTATATTTCTGTAGCAGTCCACTATAATCTGATTTACTGTCTATATTTTTAATGAACGATTATGACTATTACTACAGTACAGGTATAATTCATGTAATCCTTACCTGTTTGTTGTGTTCTTCCAACAATCTCACATCACTTGACTTCTGTTAAAAATACAACCACATGCATTTTACTACATTTAAGTAGTATTTTATAAAAGGTTATACAAGTCATCACTACAGTGATGATATCAAAAATCACCATCACTAGTGATATATCTATTCCAGTGATGATAAAATATTTATAGTTCTGACCAATCACAGCATTGCTTTCTAGTTACTGCATTTCAAATGCTTCCTGTGCAGATGCAAATGAATCGAAAGATTGAATAAGAACTATTCCAGTAAAACATCCTTTTGACCCTATGAGTCCATATGTAATCTCATATATTCCTGATTAATTTTCCTGCCTAAGCAAATTTTCACTTAAATTCAACGGTAGGGTGGGATAGATATTTTAATGCAACAGTGCCTAAGTTTGCTTTCCATCTGTGTCATTTCTAATTTTCTCTAATTTGGTATTTAAAAACATTTCTGTGATTGATTCTTACCAAGAAACAAACAAAATGGTTGCATACCATGTAAACAAGCCAATTTGAAATAGGTATGTGGCATCAAAGAACATGTCAATAGTTTCCTAACTTGGAAACAAGTTTGTTCGCTTTTCCCTTATAAATTTTCCACTTATATGAAAGAATATATGTGTCTATTTTCCATTTTTCTATTTTCACTTGACAATAAAAAAAAATCTATATACCAAATATACATGAAGTATTTTTATATATCTTTAAAGGGAGAGATGACTTTTCTGTATGAGCATCCTATCCTGACATCTGCTAATCTGTAACTTATGGTGACCAAACTTCACCCTATGTCATCCTATCCTGACATCTGCTAATCTGTAACTTATGGTGACCAAACTTCATCCCACGACATCCTATCCTGACATCTGCTAATCTGTAACTTATGGTGACCAAACTTCACCCCACGACATCCTATCCTGACATCTGCTATTCTGTAACTTATGGTGACCAAACTTCACCCCACGACATCCTATCCTGACATCTGCTAATCTGTAACTTATGGTGACCAAACTTCACCCTATGTCATCCTATCCTGACATCTGCTATTCTGTAACTTATGGTGACCAAACTTCACCCCACGACATCCTATCCTGACATCTGCTAATCTGTAACTTATGGTGACCAAACTTCACCCCACGACATCCTATCCTGACATCTGCTAATCTGTAACTTATGGTGACCAAACTTCACCCCACGACATCCTATCCTGACATCTGCTAATCTGTAACTTATGGTGACCAAACTTCACCCCACGACATCCTATCCTGACATCTGCTAATCTGTAACTTATGGTGACCAAACTTCACCCCACGACATCCTATCCTGACATCTGCTAATCTGTAACTTATGGTGACCAAACTTCACCCCACAACATCCTATCCTGACATCTGCTAATCTGTAACTTATGGTGACCAAACTTCACCCCACGACATCCTATCCTGACATCTGCTAATCTGTAACTTATGGTGACCAAACTTCACCCCACGACATCCTATCCTGACATCTGCTAATCTGTAACTTATGGTGACCAAACTTCACCCTATGTCATCCTATCCTGACATCTGCTAATCTGTAACTTATGGTGACCAAACTTCACCCTACGTCATCCTATCCCGACATCTGCTAATCTGTAACTTATGGTGACCAAACTTCACCCTACGCCATCCTATCCCGACATCTGCTAATCTGTAACTTATGGTGACCAAACTTCACCCTACATCATCCTATCCCGACATCTGCTAATCTGTAACTTATGGTGACCAAACTTCACCCTACGTCATCCTATCCCGACATCTGCTAATCTGTAACTTATGGTGACCAAACTTCACCCTACGTCATCCTATCCCGACATCTGCTAATCTGTAACTTATGGTGACCAAACTTCACCCTACGTCATCCTATCCCGACATCTGCTAATCTGTAACTTATAATGACCAAACTTCACCCTACGCCATCCTATCCCGACATCTGCGAATCTGTAACTTATGGTGACCAAACTTCACCCTACGCCATCCTATCCCGACATCTGCTAATCTGTAACTTATGGTGACCAAACTTCACCCTACGTCATCCTATCCTGACATCTGCTAATCTGTAACTTATGGTGACCAAACTTCACCCTATGTCATCCTATCCCAACATCTGCTAATCTGTAACTTATGGTGACCAAACTTCACCCTACGTCATCCTATCCTGACATCTGCTAATCTGTAACTAACTGTCACAATCAGACTAACAATTGCGTAAGTCATCTATATAACTTCCCGCCTTGATGTCATGGTCTATGTAACTGGTCACTGTCTCAATTCTCCACATAACTTCCTACCCTGATGTCACAGTCTATGTAACTTGCCATACTCTCAATTCTCCATATAACTTCCCACCTTGATGTCACAGTCTATGTAACTTGTCACTGTCTCCATTCTCCATATAACTTCCCACCCTGATGTCACAGTCTATGTAACTTGTCACTGTCTCAATTCTCCATATAACCTCCCACTCTGATGTCACAGTCTATGTAACTTGTCACTGTCTCCATTCTCCATATAACTTCCCACCTTGATGTCACAGTCTATGTAACTTGTCACTGTCTCCATTCTCCATATAACTTCCCACCCTGATGTCACAGTCTATGTAACTTGTCACTGTCTCAATTCTCCATATAACCTCCCACTCTGATGTCACAGTCTATGTAACTTGTCACTGTCTCCATTCTCCATATAACTTACCATTGCCTCATTTCTCTGCACGACATCCCAACCTGGCATCTGGTTCTCTGAAAATGATTGGCCTGGGGTCTGGTTTTTTGTCCTGGGCATTTCCAATTGTTCAATCTTTTGAAGAAGTTCACATCTTTCACTTTTCCAACGTTCTTCTTTCCTCTGAAACAGTGGAAGGAATCTCTACCAAATAGACCCTGAAAAGTCCTACAGAAAACTAGCATACATTTTGGTTGATACAATAAACTCTTTAGGTAATATCACGGATTACACTTAACTACACAGCCTATCTTGTAAAATATCATAATTCCCAAACTCTGGCAGATGTTACCTTCGTTTCCTCTTCCTGTTTCTGTAGCATTGGCAGCAGATGGTCTTCCACATACTTCTTTATGTTCTGTGAGGGACCATCAGTGACTAGATCTGCTCGCACCTGCATGCTGATCAGTTGATCTACTGCACTGTCATCCACCGGCACTTTCTGAAGTCAAAAATAGATTACCAGTGTTAAAAAAACCCAAGATGTTTAAAAAATAAGTGAAGTCAATTCATCATGAAACAAGATATTTCAGAGTTTCAAAGAACAGCTTCCATTCTTTTAAAATTTCAAATATTTGATGTGACCTTGAAATACTGTAAGTGAAGTTGATAATGTAGAAAATATCTTACTCTGATAGATGTGTAGGAAGTTTCATCAAACATATTGATGTCCAGTGTGATGGCACAAATCTCACCATGACAACTGTTTCGACCTGTGATTTCTTTTTGTGACCTCAACTTATGGTCATAGGTTATTATAGTTAAGACTGCATAAAAATAATCTAGTCACATTAAAATACATGACAAATAGTATAGCAGATAATTTTTTGACATAACAGAGGAGTTTCAGGAATATAATCAGTGTTTCTATGTAACACACCTTGAAATCAGTTGGAGGATACAAAATGCTATCTTCAAAATTCATCAAGTTAAGACTGGTTTCATTTGGGACATCATAGCTTTTTAAGTCTTTTTGAATCTGTATCCCTAGACTACCAGCACCTTTGGTTAGTCCATCAGTCTGATCACAGCTTTCGGTCTGTGCATCAGTCGGCGATCCTTGAATGGGATGGGATTTGTCATAATTCTGCAACACTTCACTCTCCCGTCTGACAAATACTGGTGGGTAGGCAACACCATCTCCAGGAGGTCCATATACCGCAGGCTTTGTTTCACTGGGAAACAGACGAATGGTTTCAACAGTTGTATGATTGGATGACATGTTAACAATGTTTGTTGACTTCGCTTTAATCAAACAGTCAATAGGACTGCTTTGTTTTGTTCCACTTTCAATGAGACCTGTAGTGTTAGCAGAGGCCTGATGACTCTGGGTAGCTAATTGGAGAGGATAAGGATGTCCATTGGAGGTATTTATGACATGAATATCATTCATGAGATGAAGGCTTGTCTGTATATTCTGAAACAAAAAGTGTGAAAGCAATAACTATTTCTCTTTAAAACAGACTTATTTCTCATTATTTATTGGTATCACCACCAGCCCTCTTCCCAGTCCTAATATAACATTCAGCTAAATCTAAAATTAATGATTCTTAAAGAGCAGTTTAACATATCTAACTTTCCCAGGTACCCATTAAATTTTATCATGCTTCATAAGAATCTATTGAAAGTTTAAGCAGCATTATTCACTCAATTTGTATACATAAAGGATATCAATTGTGCTCAGTGGAGAACACCTCGCACATGTTCCCTCTGGCGCCATCACTAGACTTTAGACATTAAGACAGACGTTCTACATCACACAGTTGTCTATCAAATTGTGATGGTAGAAACAGAATAAGCTCAGGTTACTGTGCACATGGTCTCATGACAATTGGAGATGGTTTTATTCTGGACTTTCCAGCTACAGACAATTCAACAAAGGGAAAGAGACAGTAAATGGTTTCTCATTATGTTTCCTTATTCAATAAAACATATATGCAGTATGATACCAACAGAAACTCCAAACACCCTCTTGAGATCTGTATATAAATTTAAAACACAAGAAATTCTTCTTTATAACTGCTCATAAATCTATAGTTTGACTACAAGAGAACCAAGTCTTGGCCTCCGACATTGTCTTTATTAGATCTTTTTCAGTTTGATCTTTTGCCTTCTATCCTCTATCCTCTTATTTGCTGTAAGAACTGAACATCAGCACAAAGGCACCCTTTACAAAGACAAATATCCCTCCAGTACTTCAAGAAATAGTGATAACAAACTATTTCAAAATGTCAAATTCAAAGATGGCCACTTCAGTTTCGATTTTGTCATTTTAATATCTTTAAATCATTCTAAAATTGGGAGATGTGAGCAAGAGGATTTACCTATTTTATTTGAATATGATCCATCCAGGTCCTCTCAAGAAAAAGTGATCACAAATTAAAACAGTTAAAAAAATAATCTGTTGGCCATTCTGATCGGCACAAACAGGGATCAAAGTTAACCTTCATATAAAATTTGAGAATGATCCATCCAATGTTTTTCTAGAGAAAGCAAACTATTAATGTCAAAATTAAAGATGGCCTCTTGATGGCCAATTAGTTTTTTCCTATCAGTTTGAAAAAGAACAACTAAGGACCAAGGGCAACCTGTAGATGAAACTTGAAAATAAGCAATCCTGTACTTCTTCAGAAATATCTATAATAAACTATAATAACTGTCAAATTCCAATATCACTCGGCAACAGTTCAGCGGTGTCATTTTCCCAATCAGTCCCAAAAACGATCAGTGCACAACTAGGGACAAAGGGTAACCAATATATGAATTTGAGAATGACCTACCAGTGCTTCTGAAGAAATATTCATGAAATGTTCCAGGACAAATGGACAGTGGACATGCCACAGACTATGGACCATGGACAAGGGGTGATTTTAACAGCCCATCATCTGATGGTGGTAGGGTAAAAATATGGGCTGATACACCATCATCTAATTTTGTATAAATGTAGTCTTACTTTAGTTGAAGTTAAACAAGATGTGTTTTGTGGGGTAACAGGACGATTGTCTGTCTTTGAATGAGTGTTTTGTGTGACTTCTGCTAGCTTTTGCTTTAACTGTCGACACTCTTCGTCTTTTTCGCGGAGTCTATTTCCTGCAATGCAAAAAAAAAAAAAAAAAAAAAAATCAGCATCTCTTCTTCCAACAAAAGGTTTATATACATATACAATAGTTTATCAGGTACATTATCATTATCAGGTACTCTAAAATGGAATTTTTCAGAGTTTATTCCTATAATGTGAATGCAGATAACTGTAGTAGTCCAGAATGAAAAACTTATAGCTGGCTGTTTAAAATCACTCAAATGAGTCAGATCTTTATATCAAAAACCTTACAATTTCATTCCATGAAACTTTAAAAATATCACAATAAAGTATCATTTCATGATAAACCCATTATCATCCCAGATTGTCATGTTTCCTAATGTCGATAAAACAATGTATCAACTGAAATCAAGAAGCTATACAGTATCACTGCAATATTGCCATTGTGCTTTAACTATATTGAATAAAACTAGATGCACATAAATTTACCTAGAAAACTATAGCCTTGTATTTTTCCTTCCAGTGTCTTCTTATGGGCTCGCAGTTTTTCCACTTCTGCTTTACATTCCTCAATATCCACTTCCTGAGCATTACCAACATGTGCATGATTCGACATTGTATAGTAACTCTAACACCATTATGAATTATTCATCTGAAATATAGTAAGTGTTCTGTTAAAAGTATGTTAGCATGGACAACAGGTACTAGTCTCACTTGTCAATACACCCATACCAATAATGTTATAAGTATATGTGTATTGACAAAGTTGGTACCTGTGTAAGGACTCAGATATAAAGTCTAACCCTAGACTATTAAAGTCTGTGACTACAGCTATATCATAGAATGATTTGTAGAAAATTAGGATGTAAGACCAAAATTGTGGTAACATCAATACCACCAACAAAATGTATCACATGTGATAATACCATTTTCTGAACAAGGTGTTGTCAACATGCAATGTTTCTCGATGCTGAGGCATTAAGGTATTGTGTCATGTTTAAAAATAAAGTTTCCGTTATACTGATATACTAAATATATAACATATTTATGTGAAACCCAGTTTTGTAAGTTAAATACTGCGTATGTATGACTGTCACGTAAATTGAAACCAGCTTCGAACATATGGCATTCAAATGCAATGACACGGACAGACAGGACCGTTCTGTATGGATGGAAAGTCTAAAGTACAAACGTTAGATAGGAGTCGCATGTCGTGCCTGGAAAGAAATGCCGGATACGCTTTAAATGACACTTCATCAAATGGTTTTCGGTTGTTGTTTTTCAGTGGGAAACCGAATTTGCAAATCTATCCACACAAACGAAACAATCCTTTCATACGTACTTAAAATCATTTATTGTGGGTAATTTCAGGGTCACGTCTATTTTTATACAATACTATTTCATAATCTTATTTAACTGCTGAGTTTTCCAACATGTTGACATAATTTTACAAACATCATTTAAACACGATATTGAGTAATTTAGGTTTACACGACCAATCCAAACTTTTGGAAATCCCCATGCATTCGCAACTCCTCAAGAACTTTCGATCGACCTATGAGAATCGACCGAGGCATTCAGATCAACACATTTGGATACTTCCGGTCTCGCCTGTTATCTTTCATAACAAAAAAGACACCTGAGGACTAGCCCACACTTAAGCTCTAGTGAAATAATCGCCGTGATTTTGAAAGGCACGGACTGAATAAAATATAGACGTATCTGTTTAAACGGTCTGGATTAAAGTATCCATTTGTTGGTCTTGTGTATTGTTTGTTTTTTTTCTCTGTGTGAGATATTTTTTCCGTGTTTTAATCTTAACATCATTGTTTTATATGTTTGACTTATGTATATGTTAACCGTGTGAACTTAGATAGGAGGTCAGTTTTACCCATTATCCTGTATTCATAACCTTGACTGCTATTTGTTCGTTTGACCGTGTTAGGCTTTACTACCCCGCTATTCAGGAGATATTAACTGCCTCCTACTTAAATCATAGTCGATGTTACACCGCTATCATTAGTGCGGGGAGTTCGATTTTGAGATAACTAGACGTCGCTTTGTTGGAATTATACTACGTTGTAAGAGCATGAATTTACCTTACTTCGACGAGAGTGATGGTACGTGCTTTTCGTGTGAAATGTTACGTATACCCTACATTTGTATGTTGAACGATTTTGAATAATGAAGTCCGACACTAAGGATTGGTGTTGATTTGTATTTCTGGACGACCCACGCTAACGTTTAACACGGGGATGGTGGCAGGTGTCTGACATTACCTTGTATTTACCGGGGGATTCCGGACAGTATCCCGTGAAGACGTTCAACGCTATAATTAGTACTGGGATTTTATGCTTCATTTGTTTCTGTATCAAATGAGTTTTGTTATATTTTTTCATACCAAAAATGTCGTTTTTTTATGTGTTGATTTTCAATTAATTTTTTCATTCATATCGGAAACGAATCATTTAAAAACTATTATTTCCCTATTTTTCCAACGTAAGATGTGCGTGCTTGGACTTACTCGGGGAGTTAAAATGGAGCAGTGACATATACATCCCTGATCATTTATAGGGGATCTCGATCCCTCCTAACTTAACATCTAGTGCTAAACTCTCCTCTTTTAAATCTGCTGTAGTTCCTTCAAATATAAAACTTAACTCCCCACAGTCTGCTCACGCATCACGTGCATACCACTACAAAGAAGGCAAGTTATACGGTAGTACGCGACAACAAAACACTACTATCAGAGGACGGATTATACAATCGGAGATGATTTGTTAATAAAACGTACACAAATTTATCGATGAAACAGAGGCGCAAAATAATCTATGGAGGATGGATTGAATCAGTTCCCTGCCTCTTTTTTTCAAATATTACGTATTATGGCAACATGAATCATCTGAGTGAGTGGTCGCACATGTTGAAAGTTCACGCGCGTCATCAACTAGGCCTTTAGAAGCCGTAGATATATATATGCATTAAGTTCTGACATCCACTTTTTCTGAGATCAAAATGTTTTTCCTGACATTGCAAATAATGGATAAATAGTATTACGATGTCTAATTCGGTTGGTCGGTGGAAAATTTGCATTACCAACATCCTACTTCACATATATAGTCCTTAAACATTTTTTAAGTACAGAATGGAGTTTCATGTACAAATACATTTACAACTCACCAAACTGTGCGCTTCGCTTCGTCATCTTTGATATTGTCTGAAAAGAAATTAAGGTTATATTATAATAGTGAAGATCAGTGACGGATAGATAAACATTTTACCGTACCTGAATACATTGCCTTACACAACACAATTAATCCCAGTTTTTCACGGAAGAATTTCGCGGAACTGGAGAGGAAAATGATGACATCTAGAAGCAATCGTCAGGGATGAATTGTATCTTTTACATAGCAATTGTTAACCGTGTGTTTTACAGATTTGTCACAGTAATCATAATTAAAACACATAACAAACCAGCAACGATGCGCAGAATAATTTAAAAACAACGCAGAGTTCTCGATATAGAATTACTCTCTGATCTGCATTATTATTACAAGTGAAGAAGCAGTGGTAAGTGTCTGCAAGAGGATGTCCGCATTGGCAGCGACGGTAATCTGTTAAATGTGATCTGAAAATGTCATTGTTTAAAGTACTAGAATTATCTCTTAGTCGAGCATGCAGTATATTCCCGATCACCAATCAAATAATAAGCTGGAACTTTTACAGGGTTTCGAATATATTCTTTAAAAACTGAATCAGAAACACTGTGTCGAATCTCATGGTCAAGTTGGTGCCAAAGTCGGATAGTAGAAGGGAAAAAAGATAGACATTTGGCAAGGAATAGTTTTGTGTATCACAGAAGTTATACTGTTAGTTTTCTGACACTATAGGAGGCAATAAGGAGGATAGATAATCAGGTGTGAGTTTATTACTTATTTTGTAGAACAGCTGTAGTTTTCTTCTACAGCGATCCATTTTAATCGTCATCATTCCAACAACTTAGATATAAAGATACTTTCACCATTTACCCATCAGTTTTACCAAAACTAAACTTATGTTTTATAACGAATTTTTCTAAAAAGAAATGTTGGAATGAATGGAGACGTTTCATAAAGCTTTAAGCACTGACCTTAATATCACTCACGAGTTCTAGCGAAAATCTGGACGGGTGCTACCAAAGCTAACTAAACTCTAATTTTAGATTAGTTAAATAGTTACATGTGAAATCCAAGTCAATGTATCAGGTTTATCCGTGTATTAAAGGAAACTCGTGACACGTGGGCTATCATTTAACGAACTTTGAGTTAACATCGATCGTCACATGCAATCGCGCTATTCCGTATAATAAGAAACTCGAACTTTGTACCGAGGAAGAATTAAGGTTTGGTCCTGTGCACTCCCCTCGTGACTGTTGGGAGAAACCTGGTCTATAAACATATGGTAATCATACTGTATAATGTGTAATAATTGGTGAGAAATGATACGTGTTTATTGCTATATTGCTATATAATGAACTATTAAAAGTTAATATGTTTGGTAAGTCAATTATTCCAAATTGTGTCCAGTTAGACATATGTCAGATTTCTAAATCATGATCTTAATTCAAAATTTGATAATTTATTACAGACATCTATCGACCGGCGGGAAATTATGTATTGACCAGTAGCCAGAGGCACACAGTTGTTACTTAATCTACTACACATGGTCAATATCATTTTTTCATTCACTGATTATATCAGTAATTACATGAGCCCTATCTAGACAGTTCGCATGAAGGTCAGTGTATACTTGTCGAAAACAATCTAATCTACAACCATTCACATGTATAAGTCTACTACTCATGTATTACTCAATATCTGTTAGCCTGTCATTTAATATGTAATATTACTTTACCAGCAGTTCCATGACATTTAGTATAAACACAACCGTAGATTTAGCCAGTATGTATCGGTTCCTAAAGGTATGTGAGCGTTACCATCTCCACTTCATCTTTCCGCCATTTAACAAACTTTCATTTTAATAAATTGTTAGGTTTGATTTTCCGCATTTTTAGACATGTTTACGCAGTAATTAACACACGGACCATGACAACATACCATATCTGTGAATAGAATGAGTGTATTGACAGACGAAGCTATGAATGTAACTACCATGTACTTCAGAAACTGTATTATCACAGTATACAAGGTAGTGTTTTCATGAGAAAGCCATTTACAGAGAGACTGAAGACGAAAAAGAGTTAATTCATACCTCTACATCCAACGATACTTGAAGTTGGGGTTTTCCTAAAAAGGGGAATACCCTTTCTTCTTCATAAATTACGTGGGTTAAAACGGGATACTCCCAAAATGCCTTTTTTACCACGCACAGTCATATTCAAATATCATGCAATATGTATTAATTTTTTCGTAATGTTTTAGGGGCATTGAGAAAGATAAAAACAGTTCGACTGACTCTTGAGAGAAATGAAGGTTTGTCTGCTACACTACAGTTAATGTATGTATTCTACTAGGTTGTCACATGCACTCACGATACAAGACACCAAAATAGTTATACTCATGTTCATTTATTTACATTGTCTACAGTAAAGTTCTCTTTGAAGTTAAGTAAATAAAACAAAGCCAAGACGGGGAAATTCCCTTTTTGTAGGAGACGTTTTGATTGGTAGAGTCTGTGCATGATGCGTAAAATACATCCTTATTCGATTCGCAGAATTAAAACACATGTACCTGGTTCGTTATCGTAACCAGAGACATATATAACACATACATACGTCTCTGTCGTAACCGTTCGTGGAAGTTAAGGCCTTATTTGGATTTCAATTAATTTTGTAGTGTTACTATATACGTTTAAACAAATGAGATTATCTTTTTCCAACTGAATTAGTTATCAATTCAGGAAATTACCTCTTCCGTTATTGAAATCATAGGAAATATGTACGGGTGCGGCTATCATATTAACACTGAGCAAAAATACATTCAGGTGGAAAATTTTCGGTATAGCACTTAAATCTGTTGTTGGGAGTTCATTGTCCAGAAAAAACCCAAAACATTCCTTAATATGTCAGTTAAAAAAAGTTTTTAAAATAGTAATTGTGACGGTGACCGTTACACATGGTCCGCAAACACCCCATAGTCGCATTTGATGTACATAGTGTTATATCAAGACTGACAAGAAATGTGATAAAAATTTAACAAATTTTGAATTCCACGAAATAAGTCCTCTGTGTAGGTCAGTCATGAGAAAATAACCGTCAGCGTTGTGTTTGTTATGTCAGACAAGACCTATATACAGCTTTTCATGAAAAAATCGGAAATCATGAAATTTCAGCCAATCAGAAACTTCCCTCGGGGAAAACTTACTCCTTGTGTGCACGGCACCAGAACACTCAGTGATGTCCGTCGGTGAGACAATGCCTGGATACGGGAAGAATCGCGGAGACGGAAAACCTGTCAGTCTGTCAGTCAATAAACCAAGCAACCAACAAACCAACCAACCAACATTGCGTTACTAATGCCAAACAATACCTATACACCGATATTCATAAAAATCGGACACCATCTGAATTTCAACCAATCAGAAACAGTCATGTTGCGGCCATCTTGTCAAATCGGAAAACGAACGTCACCTTTGTGTTTCTGGTGTAAAACAAAATCTACACAACATAAATCACTATGTGTCTGTCCTCTTGTTAAATTAGAAAACTAATGACATAATTGTGTTTTAGAATTTTCATGATCGGGTAATATCTAATATGTTCTCGATAATTCCTACAGAACTGTTCATTCAACACTGACTATAGGGTCAAAAAAGCAACAAAATCACCAATACCTACAATCCCAAATCTAGAACTCTAGAATTTCACACAATCATTCTAACAACACGACACACAAGCATACAAACCAACTAAACACCATATATGATGGCCACCAGAAAAGTATCCGAGGGGAGGTTTTTCCATATATATATAAGGGGGATACATATATGATGGCCATCAGAAAAGTATTAAGGGGGGATCGAGCAAATTATTTAAATTCCTTTTTCTCCTGTGCATATGATGGGATTTTCTTCATTTTTTTTCTGAAGCATCTGTTGGTGAAGAGAAATCAATTTTGTATAAACGGTGGGTCTCTGCCCCCTGGTACGGGAGGGACAGAGCCTTACAGGGGAAGCAGAGCAAATTATTTCAAGTCCTATTCCTTCTGTAGAACTGATTGGATTTTGCCAAAATTTGATCAGTATGTATCTTTAGGTGAAGGAAAATAAAGTTTGTGTAAATGGTGGATCTCAGCCCCCTTCGGGCGGGAGAGATGGACCCAATAGGGGAAACGTATTCCAAAACAGTTTAGATCCTCATACTATAACCATGAGTAGCATTGATTGGCATAAAGAGATAAACACAGTCGTGATGTAAGACTATGACCTGGGGTCTGGCCCCACCCCAATAACTATCCTTGTTATATCTTTGGAACAGATGAGGTACCAACCCTTTCACAATATATGGTAATGACGGGGATCATGAGATAAACACAGTCATAATATTATAATTGTCCCTTGGGTGACACAATAAATGAAAATTATGAAACAGGGTAACTTATTTTCGTTCTTTCTGTTTTGTATATTGAGACAAAGACTGATTCCTATGAATTAATATTGAGTCAAGACATTCATAATTCCGATTAGTAAACAAACAATGGTCCCGAAGATTCTATTCTATATAGTCATTATAAATGTATTCTCCCTAATATTTCAGATACTTCTCCCCTAGATACGATTCTGATGACCATCACAGACTTATCCCCCCTTATTATGTATCAGATGATAGTCCCCCACCCCATAATATTTCAGATACATGTACCGTGGTAAACATTTCTATGGCACACAAAGAGTTGAATTTTCATCTCATTTTGTACCGTGGTACACATTTCTCTGGTACACAAAAATGAATTTTCATCTCATTTTGCACCGTAGTACACATTTCTATGGTACACACAAATTGAATTTTCATCTCATTTTGCACCGTAGTACACATTTCTCTGGTACACAAAAATTGAATTTTCATCTCATATTGTACCGAAGTACATGTAATAACCTTAAAACAATCGCTAGACTGCAGAAACCATCGACGTCATCAGCCAGGACCACCTCTCACTGGACGTTTCGACTCCTATCCTGGGACGTCCTCAAGGTGGCGAGTCGACAATGATTGGCCAAATCACAGCCCGTCGATGGATGGCTTCCAGCTCAAATCTTCTCTTCTCCACCAAAGCCAGCTGGACGACTTCTCTGCTGTTGTTGATAGTCGTTGAACAGCTGCCCTTCGGTCTCTTCCCTGGATGCCTAGTGTAGAAAACATCCTCCACATGGACTGTGCAGGGAACCCTCTGCACCCCATCTCTACTGGCAAGACCCACACACTCCATCCTTTTGCTCTCACGTCGTCTGCAAGATCGGCGTATTTCCCTTTCTTCCGCTCATGAGCCTCTTGGCATCGATTCTCCCAGGGGACAGTTAGCTCAATCATTACCATTTTCTTCCCTTGCTGTGACCATAGCAGGATATCTGGACGAAGGTTGGTTTGGACGACCTCTGGGGAAACTAGTCTTTGTCCTAAGTCAACCCGCATCTCCAAACTGTTTGCTCCATTCAGTATCCCTCCTTGGTGCACTGCTTTCTTATTGGTTGTCTCTCCAGATCTTACAAAGTTGATGTACGGTTGATGTTTGGTACATTTCCTCTTTTTCTGCCTTTCCTTCTCAAGGGTGTCTGCTAGCTCTCGCAGTACCTTGTTGTGTCTCCATGTATATCTCCCCTGGGTCAGAGCGGTGTTGCAAGGTGACAATACATGGGCCAGGTTACCCGGTTGGTCACACAGTGGGCAGTTGGGGTTTTCCGTCATCCCCCATCGGTGGAGATTGGTAGGTGTTGGTAGGACATCATACACTGATCGCAGGAGGAACTGGATTCTACATGGTTCCAACTTCCAGATATCTGCCCATGTAAGACGTCTTTCCGTTGTCTCCCATTTGGTCCATGCTCCCTGTGCTCCCATTTCTACAGCTTTAACCTTCCTGATCTCTTCCTCCATCTTCCTGATGTTATCTTGAACCACACTTCTATGGTACACAAAGAGTTGAATTTTCATCTCATTTTGTACCGTAGTACACATTTCTATGGTACACAAAGAGCTGAATTTTCATCTCATTTTGTACCGTAGTACACATTTCTATGGTACACAAAAATTGAATTTTCATCTCATTTTGTACCGTAGTACACATTTCTATGGTACACAAAGAGCTGAATTTTCATCTCATTTTGTACCGTAGTACACATTTCTCTGGTACACAAAGAGCTGAATTTTCATCTCATTTTGTACCACAAAGAGCTGAATTTTCATCTCATTTTGTACCGTAGTACACATTTCTATGGTACACAAAGAGCTGAATTTTCATCTCATTTTGTACCGTAGTACACATTACTATGGTACACAAACAGTTGCATTTTCATCACATTTTGTACCGTAGTACACATTTCTATGGTACACAATGAGTTGCATTTTCATCTCATTTTGCACCGTAGTACACATTTCTATGGTACACAAAGAGCTGAATTTTCATCTCATTTTGTACCGTAGTACACATTTCTATGGTACACAAAAATTGAATTTTCATCTCATTTTGTACCGTAGTACACATTGAATTTTCATCTCATTTTGCACCGGGTACACAAAAATTGAATTTTCATCTTATTTTGTACCGTAGTACACATTACTACGGTACACAAAGAGCTGAATTTTCATCTCATTTTGTACCGTAGTACACATTTCTCTGGTACACAAAAAATGAATTTTCATCTCATTTTGCACCGTAGTACACATTTCTATGGTACACACAAACTGAATTTTTATCTCATTTTGCACCGTAGTACACATTTCTCTGGTACACAAAAATTGAATTTTCATCTCATTTTGCACCGTAGTACACATTTCTATGGTACACAAAAATTGAATTTTCATCTCATTTTGCACCGTAGTACACATTTCTATGGTACACAAAGAGCTGAATTTTCATCTCATTTTGTACCGTAGTACACATTTCTCTGGTACACAAAAATTGAATTTTCATCTCATTTTTTACCGTAGTACGCATTTCTATGGTACACAAAGAGCTGAATTTTCATCTCATTTTGTACCGTAGTACACATTACTATGGTATACAAACAGTTGCATTTTCATCTCATTTTGTACCGTAGTACACATTACTACACAAAGAGCTGAATTTTCATCTCATTTTGTACCGTAGTATACATTACTATGGTACACAAACAGTTGCATTTTCATCTTATTTTGTACCGTAGTACACATTACTACGGTACACAAAGAGCTGCATTTTCATCTCATTTTGTACCGTAGTACACATTACTATGGTACACAAACAGTTGCATTTTCATCACATTTTGTACCGTAGTACACATTTCTATGGTACACAATGAGTTGAATTTTTGTCTCATTTTGTACTGTGGTACATTTTTGTATGGTTCACAAGGATCTGAATTTTCATATTTTATAAAAGTTGCGAAAATTAAGATATTTTTGCTTGAATCCAACGTGTTTTCATCATCGTTTCTGATTTTACATCGTGTCAAGAGATTCGTGTATGGGTACCTTTTTTCCGGATCCGTTAGGACCATATTCATATCGCCGCTCCTATGTGAACATACATCACCGTAGGAAACCCACGAGACTGCTCAATGTGGAGTCTCGTTGGTTCTCGGTGACATTGTATACTAATTTGTTAAGATTTTCCAGATATTGAGATCACATGTGTTTGTAATGTCACCGCTCCTAATTGTACCTACATTGCATATCCCATTGAGTGTGAATGTTAACGTCGTATCCCCATGTTTTAGACCCATGTTCTACCCCCGACAGGATTTTGCCTAAACAATACTGTGTTAGTTTTGTAATATTTTTTTTAATTGATTTATACTTGCATGGTGTGTTTTCCTTTTACTTCTTTCATGTTTCAATGAGTAAAATTAGTTTTATTTCTATGTTAATTGTTTTATCATGATATTATTTTCTCCCCTCCTCACTCTATTCTCATAATGACAGCAAGAACAGAAGAGTGTTTCCAAGTCACATACCGTGTTGAAGAAGAAAAGAAATCATACCATATGCCATTTTCATTTCTGAAGGGATTCCTTTGTCGATATGTCAAGCTTCTGTTCCCTGTAAATTCAAAAATATAGAACAGTTAGAAAATATCAAACTATCGTTCAGTATGTATGTTCTCCTTCCCACTTACAGTGAACGCAGATTGTTTCCTTACAGAAAACTTATATGGTATACAATTTTATTTAGTTTCTTAAAGTTATTATTTCTTCTTCATGAACGCATTATGCTTTGTGGTTTAATCCAGCGGTATTTTTTTTTCTTTCTTTGAATTTCTAATGTTGCTATTTAATTGACTCTTTTGAGTTATTCCCGTAAGATGGCCACACTCTTAAGGTAGAATTCGTAATTATTTAAATAATTGTAAACATGATGATAAAAAATCAGTATATGTTCATTAGGCAGTTTGATAGTGCCTCGGCAAAAATGTCCATTGTTCTGACTTAAGATTGGATATTCATATCAGACGTGTACATTGAGGAAAGATCACATGTTTATTCTATCCAGACGTATGTAATATACCATATAAACGAGTGCTACGTTGGTAACTTCGGGTGAACATATTCTTTAAGCGGTATTTGCGCATGACACGTGTTGTCGATGACGAAAAGAAGCTTATCTTTCCTAGACATCAGGGTTTATTACCATGCTAATTGTTCAGCATAAATCCTTCTTATTTTGCCTTGGTTTCATCGAATTTGAGATAAAATTCAGCAGACAGTATGTTCTTTGTTGTTACCATCGTTTGAGATTGATCTTCGGTGAAGATCATCAGATTAAGGTAATTTGCTGTAGATATTAATGTTATGCACTCTGTAGTTGTTACTTTGCAGATTTATTACGTGTTCAAGGAAGTCAAATTCTAAAACCTAGGGCAAAAATGAACAATAGCAAATTAACACTCATGAAAAAGTGCAATGCTAATAGGACCAGGTGTTTCGGAATAGCACGCGCCTTCTGATTTATCGACGACACCTGCCATATAAACCTTGGCTAATCCAAGTGAGTAATGTCACGCTCTCAACTGAGAACAAGGTATACAACAACGAAACCATCGGCAAACTAACGAGCATCAAACACGTCACTTTCATATCGCACAAAGAAATAGAATAGCGGATATTTCTCAATGAGATCACTATGACGACCATAAAACGTAAAACGATAATTTTCTTCAACCTGCATTTTTCAAAACCCCGTGTTTCGAGTTTATCTTTCAGTTTACGAAAACCATGATAACATTGAATATAATTGCAGCATGTTGGGAATGTAGGAATATCCAGAAAAGTCCACAATAGGGAAATTGAAACCATCACAGTAATTATCTAACTTATTGGAAAGCTGTCCATGTTAGTAACGTTGTTGGGAAAGACAGTGATAAGAGTCTGCAGTGTCTCTTGATTTCCAGTTCAGGTAGGTAAATACAATGGACATGGTCAATAAATTATTTCTTCTTATTTTTTTAAAGACAAGATGCTATCAATATATCTGAAAGTGCAATTAAACTACTTTGCAAGGTCCTTGTGTCCTGTTTTGATAAACCATTCGATAAATTTTAGCCTCGGATGAAAACAGAAACAAGCCAGCCAATAGTGGGGTACAGTTAATGGTATTTGGTATGCCAGTAGTCTGCTGGAAGATCTTGCCACCAAACTCGACAAAGATATTGTCAGACAGAATCTCGATCATTTTTATGAACTCATCCTTTATATATTTCTTCTCTGATTTGGTTTTTCATGAAATACGCTTCGGTATTGTTCACAGCTATATATTTATATTGCCGTTCATTTTTTCTTGGAAAAAAGTTCTAGTAACAAGAGAAAAGAAGGCGTTCTTTCAGTTCAGTATGGGGTATGATGGTGTACATAGTGGAAAAATCAAATGTGCTTATAGAAGAAATGTTTTTGGAAAAGAGTGAACATTGATTCCATCGAAAGTTCCCTTGTGGCGTAAATATCTTTTAAAACATTTCCTGCTTCATTATCGTTTCTGATTTTGCAATGGAATTTTATGCATAACAGAGTTCCAGATTAACCTGTATTGTTATTTGCTGGTTGGTCCCAATACAGTAGTGATGTTCCAAGTCTGCACGGCGTTGTTCTATAGTCGAATCACCCTTTTTGTTCCATATTGCTGTATATTACATCGGCTGTGCTGCAGTTTTGTATTTTTGCTCATTCGAATCCCTTTTCCGATCAATTTCCGTGTTTGTCAATTTTTGCTAGTGGCGGAGTTATTCGCTATTTTCACTGGTATGTATGATATCGCACTGAATTGAAATGAAGGTGTGGTTTCTCTGGCTACTCAGTTTTTTCTTACCAGTTTGGTACAGGTTTCTTTGACGTCCAATTGCAGATCCAGTGACTTTTCTATGAGCTGTATTGACATAACATCAGATCCAGTGACACATCATTGTTACCAATGAATTTCTCTGCTATCAGATCCAGCGGCACGCCATTGTTACCAGTGAATTTCTCTGCTATCAGATCCAGCGGCACGCCATTGTTACCAGTGAATTTCTCTGCTATCAGATCCAGCGGCACGTCATTGTTTCCAGTGAATTTCTCTGCTTTCAGATCCAGTATTACTGTTACTAGTGATGGTGTGTTCTGGACCCTCTTCTAAGTTATCTAGATGTTGTGTTCTGGACCCTGGACCCTCTTCTAAGTTATCTAGATGTTGTGTTCTGTACCCTCTTCTAAGTTATCTAGATGTTGTGTTCTGGACCCTGTTCTAAGTTATCTAGATGTTGTGTTCTGGACCCTGTTCTAACTTATCTAGATGTTGTGTTCTGGACCCTCTTCTAAGTTATCTAGATGTTGTGTTCTGGACCCTCTTCTAAGTTATCTAGATGTTGTGTTCTGTACCCTCTTCTAAGTTATCTAGATGTTGTGTTCTGGACCCTCTTCTAAGTTATCTAGATGTTGTGTTCTGGACCCTGTTCTAAGTTATCTAGATGTTGTGTTCTGGACCCTCTTCTAAGTTATCTAGATGTTGTGTTCTGTACCCTCTTCTAAGTTATCTAGATGTTGTGTTCTGTACCCTGTTCTAAGTTATCTAGATGTTGTGTTCTGGACCCTCTTCTAAGTTATCTAGATGTTGTGTTCTGTACCCTCTTCTAAGTTATCTAGATGTTGTGTTCTGTACCCTCTTCTAAGTTATCTAGATGTTGTGTTCTGGACCCTCTTCTAAGTTATCTAGATGTTGTGTTCTGGACCTCTTCTAAGTTATCTAGATGTTGTGTTCTGTACCCTCTTCTAAGTTATCTAGATGTTGTGTTCTGGACCCTCTTCTAAGTTATCTAGATGTTGTGTTCTGGACCCTCTTCTAAGTTATCTAGATGTTGTGTTCTGTACCCTCTTCTAAGTTATCTAGATGTTGTGTTCTGGACCCTCTTCTAAGTTATCTAGATGTTGTGTTCTGGACCCTCTTCTAAGTTATCTAGATGTTGTGTTCTGGACCCTCTTCTAAGTTATCTAGATGTTGTGTTCTGGACCCTCTTCTAAGTTATCTAGATGTTGTGTTCTGGACCCTGTTCTAAGTTATCTAGATGTTGTGTTCTGTACCCTCTTCTAAGTTATCTAGATGTTGTGTTCTGGACCCTCTTCTAAGTTATCTAGATGTTGTGTTCTGGACCCTCTTCTAAGTTATCTAGATGTTGTGTTCTGGACCCTGGACCCTCTTCTAAGTTATCTAGATGTTGTGTTCTGGACCCTCTTCTAAGTTATCTAGATGTTGTGTTCTGGACCCTAGACCCTCTTCTAAGTTATCTAGATGTTGTGTTCTGTACCCTCTTCTAAGTTATCTAGATGTTGTGTTCTGGACCCTCTTCTAAGTTATCTAGATGTTGTGTTCTGGACCCTCTTCTAAGTTATCTAGATGTTGTGTTCTGTACCCTCTTCTAAGTTATCTAGATGTTGTGTTCTGGATCTTCTAGTTATGTTGTGTTCTGTACCCTCTTCTAAGTTATCTAGATGTTGTGTTCTGTACCTCTTCTAAGTTATCTAGATGTTGTGTTCTGTACCCTCTTCTAAGTTATCTAGATGTTGTGTTCTGTACCCTCTTCTAAGTTATCTAGATGTTGTGTTCTGTACCCTCTTCTAAGTTATCTAGATGTTGTGTTCTGTACCCTGTTCTAAGTTATCTAGATGTTGTGTTCTGTACCCTGTTCTAAGTTATCTAGATGTTGTGTTCTGTACCCTCTTCTAAGTTATCTAGATGTTGTGTTCTGGACCCTCTTCTAAGTTATCTAGATGTTGTGTTCTGTACCCTCTTCTAAGTTATCTAGATGTTGTGTTCTGTACCCTCTTCTAAGTTATCTAGATGTTGTGTTCTGTACCCTCTTCTAAGTTATCTAGATGTTGTGTTCTGTACCCTCTTCTAAGTTATCTAGATGTTGTGTTCTGGACACCCTCTTCTAAGTTATCTAGATGTTGTGTTCTGTACCCTCTTCTAACTTATCTAGATGTTGTGTTCTGGACCCTCTTCTAAGTTATCTAGATGTTGTGTTCTGGACCCTCTTCTAAGTTATCTAGATGTTGTGTTCTGTACCCTCTTCTAAGTTATCTAGATGTTGTGTTCTGTACCCTCTTCTAAGTTATCTAGATGTTGTGTTCTGTACCCTCTTCTAAGTTATCTAGATGTTGTGTTCTGTACCCTCTTCTAAGTTATCTAGATGTTGTGTTCTGTACCCTCTTCTAAGTTATCTAGATGTTGTGTTCTGGACCCTGTTCTAAGTTATCTAGATGTTGTGTTCTGGACCCTGTTCTAAGTTATCTAGATGTTGTGTTCTGTACCCTCTTCTAAGTTATCTAGATGTTGTGTTCTGGACCCTCTTCTAAGTTATCTAGATGTTGTGTTCTGTACCCTCTTAAGTTATCTAAGTTATCTAAGTTATCTAGATGTGTGTTCTGTACCCTCTTCTAAGTTATCTAGATGTTGTGTTCTGTACCCTCTTCTAAGTTATCTAGATGTTGTGTTCTGTACCCTCTTCTAAGTTATCTAGATGTTGTGTTCTGGACCCTGGACCCTCTTCTAAGTTATCTAGATGTTGTGGACCCTCTTCTAAGTTATCTAGATGTTGTGTTCTGGACCCTCTTCTAAGTTATCTAGATGTTGTGTTCTGTACCCTCTTCTAAGTTATCTAGATGTTGTGTTCTGGACCCTCTTCTAAGTTATCTAGATGTTGTGTTCTGTACCCTCTTCTAAGTTATCTAGATGTTGTGTTCTGTACCCTCTTCTAAGTTATCTAGATGTTGTGTTCTGTACCCTCTTCTAAGTTATCTAGATGTTGTGTTCTGGACCCTGGACCCTCTTCTAAGTTATCTAGATGTTGTGTTCTGTACCCTCTTCTAAGTTATCTAGATGTTGTGTTCTGTACCCTCTTCTAAGTTATCTAGATGTTGTGTTCTGGACCCTAGATGTTGTGTTCTGGACCCTCTTCTAAGTTATCTAGATGTTGTGTTCTGTACCCTCTTCTAAGTTATCTAGATGTTGTGTTCTGTACCCTCTTCTAAGTTATCTAGATGTTGTGTTCTGTACCCTGATGTTGTGTTCTGTACCCTCTTCTAAGTTATCTAGATGTTGTGTTCTGTACCCTCTTCTAAGTTATCTAGATGTTGTGTTCTGTACCCTCTTCTAAGTTATCTAGATGTTGTGTTCTGGACCCTCTTCTAACTTATCTAGATGTTGTGTTCTGTACCCTCTTCTAAGTTATCTAGATGTTGTGTTCTGTACCCTCTTCTTAGTTGTCTAGATGTTGTGTTCTGTACCCTCTTCTTAGTTATCTAGATGTTGTGTTCTGGACCCTCTTCTAAGTTATCTAGATGTTGTGTTCTGTTTCCCCTCTTCTAAGTTATCTAGATGTTGTGTTCTGTACCCTCTTCTAAGTTATCTAGATGTTGTGTTCTGTACCCTCTTCTAAGTTATCTAGATGTTGTGTTCTGGACCCTCTTCTAAGTTATCTAGATGTTGTGTTCTGTACCCTCTTCTAAGTTATCTAGATGTTGTGTTCTGTACCCTCTTCTAAGTTATCTAGATGTTGTGTTCTGGACCCTCTTCTAAGTTATCTAGATGTTGTGTTCTGTACCCTGGACCCTCTTCTAAGGTATCTAGATGTTGTGTTCTGTACCCTCTTCTAAGTTATCTAGATGTTGTGTTCTGTACCCTCTTCTAAGTTATCTAGATGTTGTGTTCTGTACCCTCTTCTAAGTTATCTAGATGTTGTGTTCTGTACCCTCTTCTAAGTTATCTAGATGTTGTGTTCTGTACCCTCTTCTAAGTTATCTAGATGTTGTGTTCTGTACCCTCTTCTAAGTTATCTAGATGTTGTGTTCTGGACCCTCTTCTAAGTTATCTAGATGTTGTGTTCTGTACCCTCTTCTAAGTTATCTAGATGTTGTGTTCTGTACCCTCTTCTAAGTTATCTAGATGTTGTGTTCTGTACCCTCTTCTAAGTTATCTAGATGTTGTGTTCTGTACCCTGTTATCTAGATGTTGTGTTCTGTACCCTCTTCTAAGTTATCTAGATGTTGTGTTCTGTACCCTCTTCTAAGTTATCTAGATGTTGTGTTCTGTACCCTCTTCTAAGTTATCTAGATGTTGTGTTCTGTACCCTGGACCCTCTTCTAAGGTATCTAGATGTTGTGTTCTGTACCCTCTTCTAAGTTATCTAGATGTTGTGTTCTGTACCCTCTTCTAAGTTATCTAGATGTTGTGTTCTGGACCCTCTTCTAAGTTATCTAGATGTTGTGTTCTGTACCCTCTTCTAAGTTATCTAGATGTTGTGTTCTGGACCCTCTTCTAAGTTATCTAGATGTTGTGTTCTGTACCCTCTTCTAAGTTATCTAGATGTTGTGTTCTGGACCCTCTTCTAAGTTATCTAGATGTTGTGTTCTGTACCCTCTTCTAAGTTATCTAGATGTTGTGTTCTGTACCCTCTTCTAAGTTATCTAGATGTTGTGTTCTGTACCCTCTTCTAAGTTATCTAGATGTTGTGTTCTGTACCCTCTTCTAAGTTATCTAGATGTTGTGTTCTGGACCCTAGACCCTCTTCTAAGTTATCTAGATGTTGTGTTCTGGACCCTCTTCTAAGTTATCTAGATGTTGTGTTCTGTACCCTCTTCTAAGTTATCTAGATGTTGTGTTCTGTACACTGACCCTCTTCTAAGTTATCTAGATGTTGTGTTCTGTACCCTCTTCTAAGTTATCTAGATGTTGTGTTCTGTACCCTGTTCTAAGTTATCTAGATGTTGTGTTCTGTACCCTGGACCCTGTTCTAAGTTATCTAGATGTTGTGTTCTGGACCCTGTTCTAAGTTATCTAGATGTTGTGTTCTGTACCCTCTTCTAAGTTATCTAGATGTTGTGTTCTGTACCCTCTTCTAAGTTATCTAGATGTTGTGTTCTGTACCCTCTTCTAAGTTATCTAGATGTTGTGTTCTGTACCCTCTTCTAAGTTATCTAGATGTTGTGTTCTGGACGCTGGACCCTCTTCTAAGTTATCTAGATGTTGTGTTCTGTACCCTCTTCTAAGTTATCTAGATGTTGTGTTCTGTACCCTCTTCTAAGTTATCTAGATGTTGTGTTCTGTACCCTCTTCTAAGTTATCTAGATGTTGTGTTCTGGACCCTGGACCCTCTTCTAAGTTATCTAGATGTTGTGTTCTGTACCCTCTTCTAAGTTATCTAGATGTTGTGTTCTGTACCCTCTTCTAAGTTATCTAGATGTTGTGTTCTGGACCCTCTTCTAAGTTATCTAGATGTTGTGTTCTGTACCCTCTTCTAAGTTATCTAGATGTTGTGTTCTGTACCCTCTTCTAAGTTATCTAGATGTTGTGTTCCCTCTTCTAAGTTATCTAGATGTTGTGTTCTGTACCCTCTTCTAAGTTATCTAGATGTTGTGTTCTGTACCCTCTGTACCCTCTTCTAAGTTATCTAGATGTTGTGTTCTGTGGACCCTCTTCTAAGTTATCTAGATGTTGTGTTCTGTACCCTCTTCTAAGTTATCTAGATGTTGTGTTCTGTACCCTCTTCTAAGTTATCTAGATGTTGTGTTCTGTACCCTCTTCTAAGTTATCTAGATGTTGTGTTCTGGACCCTCTTCTAAGTTATCTAGATGTTGTGTTCTGTACCCTTTTCTAAGTTATCTAGATGTTGTGTTCTGGACCCTCTTCTAAGTTATCTAGATGTTGTGTTCTGTACCCTCTTCTAAGTTATCTAGATGTTGTGTTCTGTACCCTCTTCTAAGTTATCTAGATGTTGTGTTCTGTACCCTCTTCTAAGTTATCTAGATGTTGTGTTCTGTACCCTCTTCTAAGTTATCTAGATGTTGTGTTCTGTACCCTCTTCTAAGTTATCTAGATGTTGTGTTCTGTACCCTCTTCTAAGTTATCTAGATGTTGTGTTCTGTACCCTCTTCTTAGTTGTCTAGATGTTGTGTTCTGTACCCTCTTCTTAGTTATCTAGATGTTGTGTTCTGGACCCTAGACCCTCTTCTAACTGATCTAGATGTTGTGTTCTGTACCCTCTTCTAAGTTATCTAGATGTTGTGTTCTGTACCCTCTTCTAAGTTATCTAGATGTTGTGTTCTGTACCCTCTTCTAAGTTATCTAGATGTTGTGTTCTGTACCCTCTTCTAAGTTATCTAGATGTTGTGTTCTGGACCCTCTTCTAAGTTATCTAGATGTTGTGTTCTGTGGACCCTCTTCTAAGTTATCTAGATGTTGTGTTCTGTACCCTCTTCTAAGTTATCTAGATGTTGTGTTCTGTACCCTCTTCTAAGTTATCTAGATGTTGTGTTCTGGACCCTCTTCTAAGTTATCTAGATGTTGTGTTCTGTACCCTCTTCTAAGTTATCTAGATGTTGTGTTCTGTACCCTCTTCTAAGTTATCTAGATGTTGTGTTCTGTACTAAGTTATCTAGATGTTGTGTTCTGTACCCTCTTCTAAGTTATCTAGATGTTGTGTTCTGGACCCTCTTCTAAGTTATCTAGATGTTGTGTTCTGTACCCTCTTCTAAGTTATCTAGATGTTGTGTTCTGTAAGTTATCTAGATGTTGTGTTCCCTCTTCTAAGTTATCTAGATGTTGTGTTCTGTACCCTCTTCTAAGTTATCTAGATGTTGTGTTCTGTACCCTCTTCTAAGTTATCTAGATGTTGTGTTCTGGACCCTGTTCTAAGTTATCTAGATGTTGTGTTCTGTACCCTGGACCCTCTTCTAAGTTATCTAGATGTTGTGTTCTGTACCCTCTTCTAAGTTATCTAGATGTTGTGTTCTGGACGCTGGACCCTCTTCTAAGTTATCTAGATGTTGTGTTCTGTACCCTCTTCTAAGTTATCTAGATGTTGTGTTCTGGACCCTCTTCTAAGTTATCTAGATGTTGTGTTCTGTATCTAGATGTTGTGTTCTGTACCCTCTTCTAAGTTATCTAGATGTTGTGTTCTGTACCCTCTTCTAAGTTATCTAGATGTTGTGTTCTGTACCCTCTTCTAAGTTATCTAGATGTTGTGTTCTGTACCCTCTTCTAAGTTATCTAGATGTTGTGTTCTGTACCCTCTTCTAAGTTATCTAGATGTTGTGTTCTGGACCCTCTTCTAAGTTATCTAGATGTTGTGTTCTGGACCCTCTTCTAAGTTATCTAGATGTTGTGTTCTGTACCCTCTTCTAAGTTATCTAGATGTTGTGTTCTGTACCCTCTTCTAAGTTATCTAGATGTTGTGTTCTGTACCCTCTTCTAAGTTATCTAGATGTTGTGTTCTGGACTGGACCCTCTTCTAAGTTATCTAGATGTTGTGTTCTGTACCCTCTTCTAAGTTATCTAGATGTTGTGTTCTGTACCCTCTTCTAAGTTATCTAGATGTTGTGTTCTGTACCCTCTTCTAGTTATCTAGATGTTGTGTTCTGGACGCTGGACCCTCTTCTAAGTTATCTAGATGTTGTGTTCTGTACCCTCTTCTAAGTTATCTAGATGTTGTGTTCTGTACCCTCTTCTAAGTTATCTAGACCCTCTTCTAAGTTATCTAGATGTTGTGTTCTGTACCCTCTTCTAAGTTATCTAGATGTTGTGTTCTGTACCCTCTTCTAAGTTATCTAGATGTTGTGTTCTGGACCCTCTTCTAAGTTATCTAGATGTTGTGTTCTGGACCCTCTTCTAAGTTATCTAGATGTTGTGTTCTGTACCCTCTTCTAAGTTATCTAGATGTTGTGTTCTGGACCCTCTTCTAAGTTATCTAGATGTTGTGTTCTGTACCCTCTTCTAAGTTATCTAGATGTTGTGTTCTGGACCCTCTTCTAAGTTATCTAGATGTTGTGTTCTGTACCCTCTTCTAAGTTATCTAGATGTTGTGTTCTGTACCCTCTTCTAAGTTATCTAGATGTTGTGTTCTGGACCCTGGACCCTCTTCTAAGTTATCTAGATGTTGTGTTCTGGACCCTCTTCTAAGTTATCTAGATGTTGTGTTCTGGACCCTGTTCTAAGTTATCTAGATGTTGTGTTCTGTACCCTGGACCCTCTTCTAACTTATCTAGATGTTGTGTTCTGGACCCTCTTCTAAGTTATCTAGATGTTGTGTTCTGGACCCTCTTCTAAGTTATCTAGATGTTGTGTTCTGGACCCTAGACCCTCTTCTAAGTTATCTAGATGTTGTGTTCTGGACCCTCTTCTAAGTTATCTAGATGTTGTGTTCTGTACCCTGGACCCTCTTCTAAGTTATCTAGATGTTGTGTTCTGTACCCTCTTCTAAGTTATCTAGATGTTGTGTTCTGTACCCTCTTCTAAGTTATCTAGATGTTGTGTTCTGTACCCTCTTCTAAGTTATCTAGATGTTGTGTTCTGTACCCTCTTCTAAGTTATCTAGATGTTGTGTTCTGTACCCTCTTCTAAGTTATCTAGATGTTGTGTTCTGTACCCTCTTCTAAGTTATCTAGATGTTGTGTTCTGTACCCTCTTCTAAGTTATCTAGATGTTGTGTTCTGGACCCTCTTCTAAGTTATCTAGATGTTGTGTTCTGTACCCTCTTCTAAGTTATCTAGATGTTGTGTTCTGTACCCTCTTCTAAGTTATCTAGATGTTGTGTTCTGGACCCTCTTCTAAGTTATCTAGATGTTGTGTTCTGGACCCTCTTCTAAGTTATCTAGATGTTGTGTTCTGTACCCTCTTCTAAGTTATCTAGATGTTGTGTTCTGGACCCTCTTCTAAGTTATCTAGATGTTGTGTTCTGGACCCTCTTCTAAGTTATCTAGATGTTGTGTTCTGTACCCTCTTCTAAGTTATCTAGATGTTGTGTTCTGGACCCTGTTCTAAGTTATCTAGATGTTGTGTTCTGTACCCTCTTCTAAGTTATCTAGATGTTGTGTTCTGGACCCTGGACCCTCTTCTAAGTTATCTAGATGTTGTGTTCTGTACCCTCTTCTAAGTTATCTAGATGTTGTGTTCTGGACCCTCTTCTAAGTTATCTAGATGTTGTGTTCTGTACCCTCTTCTAAGTTATCTAGATGTTGTGTTCTGGACCCTCTTCTAAGTTATCTAGATGTTGTGTTCTGGACCCTCTTCTAAGTTATCTAGATGTTGTGTTCTGTACCCTCTTCTAAGTTATCTAGATGTTGTGTTCTGTACCCTCTTCTAAGTTATCTAGATGTTGTGTTCTGGACCCTCTTCTAAGTTATCTAGATGTTGTGTTCTGTTATCTAGATGTTGTGTTCTGTACCCTCTTCTAAGTTATCTAGATGTTGTGTTCTGTACCCTCTTCTAAGTTATCTAGATGTTGTGTTCTGGACCCTCTTCTAAGTTATCTAGATGTTGTGTTCTGGACCCTCTTCTAAGTTATCTAGATGTTGTGTTCTGGACCCTCTTCTAAGTTATCTAGATGTTGTGTTCTGTACCCTCTTCTAAGTTATCTAGATGTTGTGTTCTGTACCCTCTTCTAAGTTATCTAGATGTTGTGTTCTGTACCCTCTTCTAACTTATCTAGATGTTTTGTTGTGGACCCTCTTCTAAGTTGTCTAGATTATTTAAGCTATACTAATAACAGCCTGACACCGCTCGGTATAGCCCAACTGAACAGTACTGGGTCGCGTAGAACTGGACAGTACCGATCGGTACCAGGCTTATATTAGTATCACTAATTATTGTGGTGCAATTGTATTTGAAGAATAAAATAAGAAGGTAATCCAGTTTTATATAGCATTGTGTTTCTAATGTTCTGATTTCTATCCGTAATTTAACATAGAGTCAACGTGACTATCCAACATGTGTCATGGAAACAATTAAATTATAACTTCCATGTGCGTTCATATCTATATTTTGATTGTTTTTGTTTGCGAGACAATTTTTTAAGGTTAAATCTAATGTTATGAATATAAATACCTTTGATTGGAATTCCTTAGTCAAGCTTCTTTTACCTGTAAATAAAAAAGTACCTTTTTGAACGTTTTACTGAAATATGATAAAACGATTGTTCAGTATCTCAGTATCTATGCTAAATTCCCCACTTAAAGCGAATGGAAATTGTTTATGAAAAGCTGCGATTGGTTTAAAAGGATGCTGTTTCTACTTCCTGAAGGAAAATTTTAAGATCGTGCAAACTTTTTTTGAGTTATTTCCCTTCGACGGTCATATTATTAAGTTCTCAAAGCGGAAGGTACATAATCTTAAAACAGTCATAAACATGACTAAAAATTCCGTATGTGTTCATTTAGTGATTTTGATCGTGTTTTAGGGCCTCAGACTGTTTACATTGTTGTTACATTTAGTTCATTATATTTTCATAGCTTGATCATTTATATCACGTGATTACATTGAGGTAGATCACACGTCCAACTTAACCTGCTATCTATATGAATAACTTACCTTTTATCCATATAAATAATTTACCTGTTATCCATATAAATAACTTACTTGTTATCCATATGAATAACTTACCTGTTATCCATATAAATCACTTACCTGTTATCCATATGAATAACTTACCTTTTATCCATATGAATAACTTACCTGTTATCCATATAAATAACTTACCTGTTATCCAAATGAATAACTTACCTGTTATCCAAATGAATAACTTACCTGTTATTCGTATCATCTAGGGTAAATAGGGATTAATATGACATATCATTAAAAGCATATAGATGTATACATTTGGTAAAGAACTTTCTAGATACAACAGAAACACCGTATTTACTTTTCTTATTTATGTTAAAGATGACAAATGAGTCGATACTAGGTTATACTGGTAAGATTGCGGTTACATATTGAAAAATGTTGAATATAGGATGTAGAAATAGAATATAACATTTTATACGAAATATTTAACTACTACATGTACGAAACAGAAAACCGCACCGTGGAGGAAAAGGGAAATTATTACTCAGATGTCGTAGAATCACAGATTTCATATCAGTCGTCTGTTTACCACTTTGACAGTCCAAATAAATGTGGAAAATATCACAAATATCCATACTTACTAATGTTAAACTATGCAAAAGCCTTTGGATAAAATCCTCTGAAATATGTTGCTTTAACTGCAAATTCAACATTAGATTTATAGTGGAGATTCCAGGTCGCTATATTTAGATCCTATGATACTTCCGCACATGTGAAACTTTCCAGATTACTGTGTGTACATATTGATGATGTTTACACAGACCTTACTATCAACGTGTTGTTTGTAAGTGTCACTGAAGTATAGATGCATTGCCTATATGTTCATTAGGACTAGACAACAAATAGACAACTTCTTGGATGGTCTGCTGCTGTTAACACTGGGTATAAAAGGTATAGTATGTACTATGTTTTAGTAACGTTTGTCAACTAAAAGGCCGAAATTTTGTAACATAGAAATAGGAAGAAACTTGTATAAGGTTATTCACATATGTGAAACATTTTGTTGCATTTTCCTCAAAATATTTTATCTGGAATATTTTTATTGGAGAAGATTATAGAAACTGTATAGGTTTCCTTGATAACAAAAACCCAAGTAATACCCGCGACTCTTCATTATCAACAGCGAGATAATTCTATTTATCTTATATAACACTGTTATGTATAAACATATCATTATGCCTATATAAATATATATAATTATATCTAAATAACATGTCGGTATGAACATATATTTGTGTATAATTATGTATAATTTTGTGTGTAATCAGATATAATTATGTCTATCTGCATATGTACTCATTTATACCTATGCTAGCAGATCCATATATACTTATGTCTGTATAAACATTAATATAGACGTAATAAAATGTAACAATGTTGACATTTTTAAAATTTGTGTTACATCTAATAAAGCTGATGTCTAATTGTACCTAACATAAAAACAGGGTCTGCCTTGGACTGACCAGTTACCTTAGGGTTACGGTCAACGCCAATCCAATTAAATGTTAGTTTGAAAAAAAAAATCACTTTTTTTTAGATAAAAAAATCACAATTTTCTGCAGAACATATTTATCTATATGTCAATAGATTTTCGTAAATCACAACCAGTTGGGAAATTTTCAAATTGGTTTCATAATAAATACATAACTGGGGAAGTATTACAAATATACATATATCTGAATAATTTAGCTGACTCTGCATTTTCAAAATAAATGTTCAATTTATATGTACTCTAATATCATACACTCTACACCATGATATTCGTTGATTCCCTCAAACATTACATTTAATTACTTACCTGATTACTGTGGATAATATCAATTATAACATAGCAGTATTTCTATATCATACACTCTACACCATGATATTCGTTGATTCCCTCAAACATTACATTTAATTACTTACCTGATTACTGTGGATAATATCAATTATAACATAGCAGTATTTTTATATCATACACTCTACACCATGATATTCGTTGATTCCCTCAAACATTACATTTAATTACTTACCTGATTACTGTGGATAATATCAATTATAACATAGCAGTATATCATTACATTACTCCTATTTTGATATAGAATAATTCAAATGATAAAACAGAATAATATTTAAGGAATGATATGACAGAAAGTTATTTCAAAGTTTAATTAAACACCAGAACTGAAACTTATGATAACCATTAAATGTCGGTTTGTAATATATCTGTTAATTGATGTACCTGCAATCAATCACGTATTGCCGTAAACAAGAAACAAATCAAACAACTTTCATGCTAATTGAAAACAGAATAAATGAAACTGGTTTGAGCTCCTTAAATGCAAAATGTATTTTGTAATTTTAAGCATCTCCGTGTTGTCTTGAAATGTTTCCTAAAAGAGACTTTACATCTTACCTTTGCTCTTAGTGGGGTGTTCTACTTGTCGAGTGCGGTACAACTATCTACGCTTCCAAATTCTGGTCTAGGAACGATAACGACGATGAGGGAAAACAAAAACCAAAACACAAATACAAGTATTAATAACAACATACATAAAATAATAATAACAATATCGTCAACACATCGTATATAAATTGTACACTTTAAGTAATAAACCTTTTTATCAAGTGCCGGGTTTTTAAGCATTTAAGCTTGTCATCCTCAAGAGATTTTCCGATTTGTTTTGGGTGTTGAGTTTTCACAGCTGGGAAACGAATCCCGAATAGCTTTGAAAGGCATACGACGGGGTACCATTATGATGTTCATTGATATAGCATTCACAGGGCGATAAACCCTGCCAACATTCTACCTTATAAATAAGTATTGATTTCATATCAGATTGCATGAAACGAGTCTTAATTTTTTTTTTTGCTGGCCTTGGCAATAAAATGTTAAATTTTTAAAGTTTCATAAAACCTCACAAGAAACGGAAAGAAAACTTGAAGATTTTTAGTGACATCTACGCAAAAATAACGTATCGTCGAAAACACCGGATAATAAGCAAATTATGTAATAAAATGTTTTTATTAAATCTTGTCACTGAAATAAAGGAATATTCATAGCAGTGATCATAAAAGAAATAACTGCCGTACAGTTTTTACCAATCAGAGTGGTACTTTTTGATCAATGCATTGACATTTGCCGATTCTATGGATCGGACGCAAACGAAACGAAATTTGCATCAAATGCTTTTTCAATTAATTGTTTCCCCGTGTACGTTTCTTGATCTCGCTCGTTTGGAATATGAACAGTTTAACACTCGATTCTTACCAGAATAAAATGATTGCTAAGCAATGTCGTTTAACCATATTGCTTCCTTTCTGATGTCATAGATCACGGTAACATTTCCTGAACACCACTTTATGTAATAAAATGAGAATTTCATGGTTTTCCTGTTAAACATCATTTATATATTTCAACCGTTTGACAAAACGTATTCATATTTCTCACAGGAAATCATATTCTCCGTTTATTAAAGTGATGAATTCCTATATTTTACTTGCAAAAATTCCATAAACATTAATCAATTAATAGACTAAAACAAGTAAATGCTAACGTCCTTATAAAACCACGGACCGTTTGGCTACAGCTCTGAAGACACTGAATAGAACATGTCGTTCTCTTTCTATTCTTATCGCATACAGGAATATCTTCCGCATATTTGGAGGAAATGTTGTTGTCAAACAGAAAAAAGGCTAGACATCACGCATAGCCCATGCACAGTTGTCTTGGTTTGTAAACCGTTGCGCATAAAATTATTATAACATACGATAAAAGGGAAGTAACTCCTGAAATTCTACAATTTTAAGTCTATAGGAAAGCATTAACAAGCAGGTTCAACGTTGAAAATAATTTACATGAAATTATACATGTATAATTATTCAGTATTATTAAACTTCTATCATCAGAAACAAGCCAATAAGCCTATTGTCACCATCACACCAGGCCACCATCGTAGTGATTCTACCTTACCAAATACTTTTATATAAAGGTTAAATATACGGAAAATGGCATGATGTCATATTAATTATCAATAGAACTAGAAATACTTGGTTACGAACGTTAAATAAGTCAGATTCTCATGGATCATAAAATGATATTGTTGATACAACAGACAGTTTGTCATTTTCATTACATCTCTCACAAACATCTTTCGTATTTCGCCTTGCAGTGAATTTCATAGACAATTTTGATGTGTGAATGAAATAACACAGAATTCTTGTACATAAAGATGTAGATAAAGTGACACTAAAGCTCTTGAAAAGAATTAAGTCTTTGGTATCACCTTACTTACACTTAGTTTACATGCATACTCACCACACGGACTTCACATTAACATTTACCTGTAGAATCACTGAAAGGACATTCTTAGTTTACTGACCTCATATACATAGAAACTACTCTTTGTGTCAAACATGTGTCATTTCCGATCGGGTTTTCTACACATAATGTACTTCTTGTATGTACCCAACTAACTCACATTTGCGATCTTTGGTCCACTATCATGCGGTAGACACCTGTTTTAGAATATATATCATGAAAGGTAATATGTCACGCCGTATTGTATAGTAAACATCAGGCAACACTATTATACTTTTCTCCAGTCCTATAGAATGGTTTTCCTTCATCAATAATTGAACCTATTGGATATGTTGTATATCTGATTGACTCTGTCACAGGTAAGTTGTCAGTTGTATACTTTGGACTGCGCTAAAAGCTATTGATAAATACACATTAGATTCAAAGTTATACTTTAGGTAACATGTTGTCACGAGTAAAATAAGCTTTATAAACTGTGTGGGATCACGAATGACATCAGCCAGTCTTTGTTTGTTAGTAAGCTATATATAGAGAGTTACACAGCAGTTAGATAGATATGTCCTTGTATACATTCAGTCCAGAGGTAAGTCGGAACGTCTGTTGGAAACAATATCATACATATTCCCTCTCATCATTGAAAACCGCCAGGTTGCTTCATAACTTCAAATTGGGATCTTATCCATTATATACTTATAACGGTATAGCTTATTATCCATTATATACTTATAACGGTATAGATTATTAAGTATCCTATAAAAATTATTACAGGTTTTCAGTAACGGATCTTGATGTATTCTGGTAAACAATTTCATATCAAACCACCAAAGCAAGAACTGGTTTTCAAAATGTACTGTGATCTACACGGTATGTACTATTTTATAGTGATAAAGTACGGACAGTACAGGTAAATAATCTACCTGTATATAGGTACTATATCAGTACAGGTAAACAATCTACCTGTATATAGGTACTATATCAGTACAGGTAAACAATCTACCTGTATATAGGCACTATATCAGTACAGGTAAACAATCTACCTGTATATAGGCACTATATCAGTACAGGTAAATAATCTACCTGTATATAGGTACTATATCAGAACAGTACAGGTAAACAATCTACCTGTATCTATGTACTATATCAGAACAGTACAGGTAAACAATCTACCTGTATATATGTACTATATCGGAGCATACTACAATGACACATCCATTGTCCTCCAGTGTTTACATGTTTTACATGGAGAAAAGGGAGAACAAACCGTCCGGAAGCTTTTCACTTTTCATACATCATCTGTGTATTCTCTATATATAGTGGTGACATCATAGTATCATTATAATATAATGTTTGTATACTGCGTATATATATGTGTGCAATGTAGAAAAAAAAGTACAAGGTTGGTTTTGTAGTGCTATTACATATGTATGATGTACTAGGTACAAATGTATTGTCGATAATGTAATTATGTTGATATGTTCTGAATGTTTTGTATTACATTTTCCATTTCGTTTGGAAGCAAGAAAGAGAACAACATTACTGATTGTTTCCTAGATGTCAGGGTTTCTTGCCGAGTATATTGTATATATAAAGCTGTATCGTAGACCTTATTTCCTTATGTTGAAGTATACAAGCACCCTTCACGGCTGAATGGTAGTATGTGGGACTTAAGTGGTCCCGATACAGTTAATACTTGGTCAAAACTCGTATCAAAAGGTGCTATTCACTCGTGTCTTTTATATCATGGGTTTCAGGAACAAGAAAATGTGAACAAATCAGTACCTAGTATTTCGTATGGTATCACTCACCTTTACTTACACAGTGTCCGGTTCCTTCATAAAATTTCGTAAGTGCTCTGTTTTCCTGACCGTCTAGACAAATTATATATAAATTTTAAATTTCCTACTTCCTGGTTGATATACTCTACGTTTTAAATTCGAGGGTATCGTACGCATTTTAAAAAATAAACATAAAAAGGTCCATTGCCAGGCAGTAATGAACTGGATATATTGTTCAATAAACATGACTGGAATTTGAGTAGTCTGTCTTGTATAAAACGTCAATCAGCACGTTGGTAGAGGATAGATAGCTGCCAGACCTAGAGGGGGAACTACATCAACAAGCGAGAATTTAATATACAAGTAATAACAAGTGCTCGGAGGATACTAACGACATCGGCGAGGGGCAGCGATATTGAGGGCGTGGCTGTTCCAACATCAGCTAATTATTTTTGGGTCTCATTTTAGTTTGAGACAATTTGAAAAATTGTTGTTTTTCAAGCGGTGGATCCTGATACCATGCGCAGTGTTGCACAAATACGTCGCGGAATGGCTTTCTGAGGACAAGAACAAGACGGTCATGGAAGGAATTTTTTTATTGGCAGATAACACTATTGACAGATAATCGATAAATAACTGACGTGTAGGAAGCGAGACACTGGTAAAGGAAGCGTCTTTTTTTTCCACTGTCGAGAAAATGTAAGTTATTGCACTATCAAACTGAAGGTCACCTAAATACTTCAGGGACAAATGCTGAAGTTGGTGACATTGTACTGTTCTGTAAACAGACACAAAATGTAGTGATACTTTACATGTTGACATTATTTGTTTAGTTTGATATTGGCGGCATGTGACGGCTCTTCCACATGTTGTCTGTGAGATCATTGTTTCTGACAGACGATAAACCAAGCGAATGAAACCAAACAACGAATAGTTCGGAAGTTGGTCTGTAGTGGTACCGCAAAGACGTGAAAGTATAACTTAAGGACTTGTAAGAAGAAAGCTGTCTAGACGATAAACCGCGGAATCACTGCACAATCTCTGATGACTTGAGCTTTTTCGTTCGTGTGGGATCTTATTTAAGGAAATACACACTGTGCATTGTACTTGACTGTACGTGACAAGAGATCAGTGGTTAAGGTTATATCAAAATCAGTGACGTAGTATTTCCTAAAGTCATACATCGTTATATTATGAGAACTTCTGAAAACTGGAGGGAAACGTTTCAATTATGTTGAATTTGTGTTGCTAAATAGATTTCTAGCTTCTCTCAAAGTGTAACACAGCTGGATTTTCATATGGGATTGGTTGAAATAAGTTATCTTAAACAATAGTTCGTTTAATGTTCAAACTATATCAATATAACACATATAGGTAGTTCACAGGGGTGCGGATAATTACTTGCATATAAACACATAGATTGGAGTTAATTAATTAGAGACTATCCCCACTTCCTTGGTAATCAAACTTATGCTATTTTCCTTTCGGATAGTGGCTACCTAGTAGTAGAGTAATTATTAGGGTCTATTTCAAGTAACAAATTAGCAGGGGGAATCTCAAAATTGCATCTTGCACCAGGTGGCTATACTTCAACAATAGTATCATCTAACAACAAGTGAAGTCCACATTAGGGGATGGCCGGACAAGCTTGGTCCAGAGTAAGATAAAAGGGGGGAGATCTTTAGGTTAGAATACACTGCCTTGGGGGACAGACGACACCACACCTGTATCCAGTGCCAGCAATAAACTACAGAAGTACCAGCAGCCGAATTTGTCTCTTGTCTTGTTACAAGAGTTGATTTTTGATGCACGTGACCGCAATTTCGAACAAACACAGCCACAGAAAGGTAGGTGATTCTGGTTTTAGTTGGATTCTAATTAACTCTCAAAATGGCACAGTCGATCCAGTACCGTTATTTCAGGAATTAAATGGGCAATTGAACAGGATATTTTCTACGATATGGGTTCAGGGAATAGCACAGGTAATTAAACCTTTTTCAGGGGAGCCGTCACAGTTTAAGGCATGGATTAGGGACACAGAGAAATATGTAAATTCTATAGATCTGACCAAAGTAAAAATAAACTTAGTAGCTTTTCAGGTTAGTAGGGGACGTGTTAGTGACTTTATCCAACGGTATCAATAACATTATCGACAGCTTTGCAGAATTAAATAAACGTTTACAAACTTATGCTCATGTGTTAAATCGTAGGATAGGCAACTGGATATTGCTGTGAAGAGATATGTTATAGACCACAATTAGTAACACTTTACACCGAAAACTTGCGCACACAACTTGACATGCTGTCGTTAGGCCATATTTCCCCAAGTGTAATTTCACCTACTGATCTACTGATCTTATTAATCGGCATAGAGCAGTCATTTCCTTCAACACTGAAATTACCACATAATCCAGTTATGTCTCTCTCGGAATATTATCGATTCTTGACCTGTACCACCATTTTGGAAAATGATTAAAATAATGGTGATAACACTTTTGGATAATAATGGGAAATTTGTAATTTTTACTGTTACCAATCTTCCTTTACCAATAACAATGACCTCCAAGTCCGACTCTAAAATAAACACTACGACTGCAAAAAAGCAATTAAAAGCCGAAGCTGTTGCGTTGAATATCGAAAAACAAAATATTAAATAAATAAATTCTAGCGGACGATGAAGTGAGTCAGAGCGCGAGTCGATATGTAGTTTTTTGTCAGATGCGAAACCCAGTGCATCCTACTATATTAAGTGAGTTATGAATAATTGTGCTTTTGACTCGGGTGACAAAATTTCAAAATCCTGTACAACCGTGGTACAACCTTTTTATGCAGTACCCGCAGTGAAGTATCTTGATCAGGGTGTGTGGGTCATAACCACTATAGAGCCAGTGCGCTTGTCTATAATATATACTAAACAAAAAAAGAAAGGTAACACTACTTTATTCTGTGATTGATTAATTAACCCCTTCATAAATCCTTACCAATCATGTACGAATAAAGTAATTGATCAATCCTGATAAAACTGCAGTCATGATTCATTATAAAACTTTGCGTTCAGTTGATTTTATTCGACTGTAAAGGACGTTGGGGTCAATTTCAAAGGTAACACCATTAGTAACGGGTATGGCCACCGTTTGCGAAGTAAACAGCATTGCAGCGTCGTCGCATGGAACTCGTAAACCGGCGGATAATTCGAGGAGAGATGTTGTTCCATTCAGCGATCAAGGCTTGGGCCAGCTCCTGCAAGTTTTACGGCTGATTTTGACGTTCTCTTAAGCGTCGCCCAAGAACGTCCCAGACATGCTCAATCGGTGACAAATCAGGTGATTTAGATGGCCAATCTAACACCTGTACGTTATTCTGCTGCAAGAAAGTTCTGCTGACGCGACTGGTGTGCGCTGGTGCGTTATCCCGTTGAAAAATGGCGCCAACGCCATGGCGTCTTAAGAATGGCAGAACCACTGGTCTTAAAATTTCGTTCCCATATCGAATGCCGGTTCAATTGCCATTTAACACAACAAGCCAGGTACGAGTCCCCCGACAAATACCACCCCAAACCATTACACTTCCGCCGCCAAAGCGGTCCCGTTCTGCGACGCAGCAGTTCGCAAAACGCTCCCCTCGTCGCCTCCACACTCTGCGCCTTCCGTCACCGTGTTGCAGACAAAACCTGGACTCATCTGAAAACAGAACATTGTTCCATTGTCGTAAGGCCCAACGACGGTGAACACGGGTCCAGTTACGCCGATAATTACGGTGACGTCGCAACAAATTGGGTCCAGTGTAGGGACGCCGCGCTTTCAATTGGTAGGCCCTCAACCTGTTGCGGACTGTTTGGGGAGACACACGACGCCCAAACAATGTCCTTGTAGTCTCTACTGCGGTTACGAATCGATTGCGCAAGTGTATCAATCGTATACGACGGTCATCCCTGGCGGTCGTTTTACGGCCGCTTCGGGGACGATCGGATGTTGACCCAGTTTGGTTTAAACGACTTACCAACTGGCAAATTGTCTTAACACTGCAACCAAAATGCCGTGCAACTCGACGGCGAGACTCCCCAGCCTGGATCATGCCTACAGCCTTTTCTCTCTGTACTTGTGACAGCCGGGGCATAATGATAAAGTTGATAGATAACAAGATTCAGTGATTTCTAAGTCCTAAGGATCTAAGGAATAGTTGTCAGTTTGAATGTTTATGAAATTCAAGCGAAGATACAAGTTAGTCGCAGAAAACCTAGTGCAGCTCTTTCGCTAATACAGACTTTCACGCTTGAATGATTTTGGTAACCCCCTTGGATTTTGTAATGTAAAACATTACCATTTTCTAATATTGCACAAACTTTTCTTTTTTTGTTGAGTATATGTCAGTTACCCTTAAGAACGGTTTCTACGCTAACAATAAAACCTCCATTGGGGATTCTGAAATTAAATCAGACGTGTTCCGCAGCTAACGAAAAATTTAGTCTTCTACTCTACTATGAGAAACAGAGTACATTTGAGATAAAGGGAAATTTAGAAGAAATACTTATGATTACTAATATGTCAAAGGTAGGACTGTGGGAACCTTTTCATACAGCGTTGCCAAATTTAACACGGATTGAACTGCCAAACAAACTAAGGCCCATTAGAGATATTCCAATGTCGAACTTAATTAGTGAACTCAGACAGATTTCCCCTACTGGAGTCTGATAGGGTTAGTATTACTTATTTTTATGATAATTATGTAAAAAAGATATGGTTTGGGGAGATTATGTAGGGATCGACTAGTCATGAGAGAGCGAAAAGAATCAGGTTAACTAGTCACCGAACTTTCAGTCCCAGTACCACTAACTGCTGACGAAGGAGACTTCGATGACTCTGAGGGCCGCATTACTCCTGCGGCACAATTGGCTCCCAAGGGGCCTACAAAGGATGTCGTCCTAAAGATGTATTCACTCCTACCTGAGGATCAACATCCAACTGACCCCTCCGACACAACGACGGTGAACAACCATCAATTTTAAAATGCTGGGCGCTACAAAGAACTTTGAATCGTCATATTACCTAAAGGTTCCAAGTGGAACAGCTAACGTATTACATTGTTTCAATAAGAACAATAAACCGTGGGAATATTTGTCAAGAAAACATAAGTGGAACAGTAAACATGATACAGTGTTCCATTTGAAACGATGAACTTTGAAATATTTGTGGAGAAGATATAAGGACAAAGGTGCGAAAAAAGAATATAATTTATTCACTGTTTGAAAGGAAACTGCATTCGGTTTATTCACAATGACAGTTGTAAACGGGAGTGGCCTTCAACAAACGGGTATGAACTCGGAGCCTTTTCCCGACTTCGGCGAGGAAGGAAGTGATATCACTAAGAGGCAGGAAGAGACGGAAAACGGAAGTTTACTCTAATTAATGGATAAAAAAAATCCAGAGCCCATTTTCCATTTAAAACAATTGATTTTAAATTATTCGTGCATGCCGGAAGTGAATTATCAATGAAGCATGGCGATCCAGAAACCCACATTTCCATGATTGAAATTTCGCGACAACGATGTGATCCTGTGACTTTTGTGTGACTCTATCTGAAAATCGCGATTGGATTAATGTTATCTTTATCTATATTTACTGTGTGTGTAATAATAATAATACAATGAACGATGTCTGGCGGACTTCCATAACATATTCATGTGTGTGTTTATCTTTATATTTCTTATGTGTGTAATATAGTAATACAATGAACGATGTCTGGCGGACTTCCATAACATATTCATGTGTGATTTATAAATCCTATTGGACAATTAATCCTCCAACTTCCAAGACTGAAGCTATCAACTTTGGATTTAAATCTCGCGATGAACCATGAACATTTTAATTGGAAGCAATTTTTTTTTATCTATTGAAATTCTTAATCGTTTTTTCATATAAATACTCATTTACAATTGCAAATGTAAATAGTTAACTTATGATTATGTATATTAATTGTAAATATTTCATGTTCAATGATAACGTGTTTGACGACTGACATTAACACAAAGGGGGCCCCAGTTGTTTTGTTGTAGCATTAGTAGGGATGGAGATACATATAAGTTGAGGTGATTCAGTTAGCATGTTTATTTGTTTATTTGGTGTGGTTTCATGTTGGTGTGGATTATAAAACAAAATGGTACATTTGGTGACATTCCAATTTAAGAACTATAATTGGAAAGTATATTTCTTCTTGGAAAATATGGGATTGGTTGAAATAAGTTAGCTTAAACAATAGTTCGTTTAATGTTCAAACTATATCAATATAACACATATAGGTAGTTCACAGGAGTGTGGATAATTTCTTGCATATATACACATAGATTGGTGTAGTGTGGGCCCCGAGAATCTTATCAGTGGGTGTACAGCTTCGGCCAGTTAATTAATTAGAGACTATCCCCACTTCCTTGGTAATCAAACTTATGCAATTTTCCTTTCGGATAGTGGCCACCTAGTGGTAGAGTAATTAATAGGGTCTATTTCAAGTAACAAATTAGCAGGGGGAATCAACTGGAGTCCATATTAGGGGATGGCTGAACAAGCTTGGTCCAGAGTAAGATAAAAGGGGGAGATCTTTAGGTCAGAACACACTGTCTTGGGGGAGCCCACCAGACGGACAGACGACACCACACGTGTATCCAGTGCCAGCAATAAACTACAGAAGTACCAGCAGCCGAGTTTGTCTCTTGTTTTGATACAAAAGCTTCCAGCAAAAGGAAAAATAGATTTCTAGTTTCTCTTAAAGCTTCCAGAAAAAGGAAAATAGATTTCTACTTTCTCTCAAAGCTTCCAGAAAAAGGAAAATAGATTTCTACTTTCTCTCAAAGCTTCAAGCAAAATGAAATATAGATTTCTAGTTTCTCTAAAAGCTTCCAGCAACGTGAAAATAGATTTCTAGTTCCTCTCAAAGCTTGCAGAAAAATGAAACAAGAGATCCCAGTGGGATCTTGGCGCCCACCATTTAAGGATCTGTTTTCAGTTCTTGAAGATTTGTTTATGTTTTTTTGTTACAGGTGTTGTAAATGTTCATGAACTGGTCTTCATTGAATGTACTCAATGATGGCACAAGATATTTTTATTAAGCACCTATTAGCAAATATCATTTGAAAAAGATCCCAAAGTATTATGAGATAGCAGTCAGTTACAGGTTGATAATGGACATGGTCTTGAATCAATATGATGGAATACCGTAGAAAATATGCTTGTGCTGTATTACTGTCGAAATCCAAGATGGCTGCCTATGGGCCACCTTGATTTTAAATCAGTCCAAAAAAGGTACAATGCACAACTAGGGACCAAGGGAAACCAATACCTATGAAATATCAGAAGGATCCATCCAGTACTTCCTCAGAAATAGCGGTAACAAGATTTTACTCTCAAAATCCAAGATGGCTGCCTGTCCTGTTGACGGACGGACGGACCACGGACGCAGAGCGATTTGAATGATGGTGGGCTAAAAATATATTTCTAGTTGCTCTCAAAACGAAAATAGATTTCTAGTTTCTCCGAAAGCTTGCAGCAAAATTAAAAATAGATTTCTAGTTTCTCTCAAAGCTTCCAGCAAAGGAAAAATAGATTTTTAGTTTCTCTCAAAACTTCCAGCAAAATGAAAAATAGATTTCTAGCTTCTCTCAAAGGTTCCATCAAAATGAAAGATTTTATACCAAAAGTAATTCGTGCTGAATTCTGGGAATCATTTAATACATTAGCTATGTTTCAGTAGAATCCTTTAATATATTAGCTATGTTTCAGTAGAATCCTTTAATACATTAGCTAGGTTTCAGTAGAATCATTTAATACATTAGCTAGGTTTCAGTAGAATCATTTAATACATTAGCTATGTTTCAGTAGAATTCTTTAATACATTAGCTATGTTTCAGTAGAATTCTTTAATACATTAGCTATGTTTCAGTAGAATTCTTTAATACATTAGCTATGTTTCAGTAGAATTCTTTAATACATTAGCTATGTTTCAGTAGAATTCTTTAATACATTAGCTATGTTTCAGTAGAATCATTTAATACATTAGCTATGTTTCAGTAGAATCATTTAATAAATTAGCTATGTTTCAGTAGAATTCTTTAATAAATTAGCTATGCTTCAGTAGAATCATTTAATACATTAGCTATGTTTCAGTAGAATTCTCTAATACATTAGCTATGTTTCAGTAGAATTCTTTAATACATTAGCTATGTTTCAGTAGAATTCTTTAATACATTAGCTATGTTTCAGTAGAATTCTTTAATACATTAGCTATGTTTCAGTAGAATTCTTTAATACATTAGCTATGTTTCAGTAGAATCATTTAATACATTAGCTATGTTTCAGTAGAATCATTTAATACATTAGCTATGTTTCAGTAGAATCATTTAATACATTAGCTATGTTTCAGTAGAATCATTTAATACATTAGCTATGTTTCAGTAGAATCATTTAATACATTAGCTATGTTTCAGTAGAATCATTTAATACATTAGCTAGGTTTCAGTAGAATCATTTAATACATTAGCTATGTTTTTCAGATTATCTGGTATCAGCATGTCTCTCCTGTGAAGTGATAGCTGGTTATCATCAGCATTGGTAATAAACATTAACACCAGTTCCATAGTTTATCTTTCAGAAAATAACATCATATTCAATTACAGACCAACAAGAGCATACATATATTATACAAGAAAGATCAATCCAGTACATCCCAAGAAATATTATAACAATCTTTCTTTATCAAAAACCAAGATGGTTGACTGTCATTTTACTTATCTGACTAGTTGCGAAATCAAAATGACACAACCACTGACGAAGTGGAACCTACATATCAAATTTAATATTAAAACAGCAATAATTCTGATTTTCCAAATGCAAGATGGGTGCCTGCTAGCCATAATAATCTTTAAATGCCAAATCCAAAATGTCTGCCTGTCAGCCATTTTGTTTTTCTCATCAGTTTGAAACACAAATGGGCACAACTAGGGACAAAAAGCCTACATACCAAATTTGAGAGAGATCCATCTCGTGCTTCTTAAGAAATTCTCAAGAAACAGTACTGAAAAAATTGATTACAGATGCAAGGGTGATAGACAGTGGACATAGGGCACATTGAACAGCATGCCATCATCAGATGGTGGGCTAGAAATACAAGCATCCCGAAGAGAATCAGTGTCCATGGTAACAAAAAGGGGGAAAACATATTACAGAATCAGTGTCCATGGTAATGAAAAGAGAAAAAATTAAAGAATCAGTGTCCATGGTAATGAAAAGAGAAAACATGTTAAAGAATCAGTGTCCATAGTAACAAAAAGAGAAAACATATTACAGAATCAGTGTCCATGGTAATGAAAAGAGAAAACATGTTAAAGAATCAGTGTCCATGGTAACAAAAAGAGAAAACATGTTAAAGAATCAGTGTCCATGGTAACAAAAAGAGAAAACATGTTAAAGAATCAGTGTCCATGGTAACAAAAAGAGAAAACATGTTAAAGAATCAGTGTCCATGGTAACAAAAAGAGAAAACATGTTAAAGAATCAGTGTCCATGGTAACAAAAAGAGAAAACATATTACTGAATCAGTGTCCATGGTAACAAAAAGAGAAAACATGTTAAAGAATCAGTGTCCATGGTAACAAAAACAGAAAACATGTTAAAGAATCAGTGTCCATGGTAACTAAAAGAGAAAACATGTTAAAGAATCAGTGTCCATGGTAACTAAAAGAGAAAACATGTTAAAGAATCAGTGTCCATGGTAACAAAAAGAGAAAACATGTTAAAGAATCAGTGTCCATGGTAACAAAAAGAGAAAACATATTACAGAATCAGTGTCCATGGTAACAAAAAGAGAAAACATGTTAAAGAATCAGTGTCCATGGTAACAAAAAGAGAAAACATATTACAGAATCAGTGTCCATGGTAACAAAAACAGAAAACATGTTAAAGAATCAGTGTCCATGGTAATGAAAAGAGAAAACATGTTAAAGAATCAGTGTCCATGGTAATGAAAAGAGAAAACATGTTAAAGAATCAGTGTCCATGGTAACAAAAAGAGAAAACATATTACAGAATCAGTGTCCATGGTAACAAAAAGAGAAAACATGTTAAAGAATCAGTGTCCATAGTAACAAAAAGAGAAAACATGTTAAAGAATCAGTGTCCATGGTAATGAAAAGAGAAAACATTAAAGAATCAGTGTCCATGGTAACAAAAAGAGAAAACATGGTAATGAAAAGAGAAAACATGTTAAAGAATCAGTGTCCATGGTAACAAAAAGAGAAAACATGTTAAAGAATCAGTGTCCATGGTAACAAAAAGAGAAAACATTAAAGAATGGTAATGAAAAGAGAAAACATGTTAAAGAATCAGTGTCCATGGTAACAAAAAGAGAAAACATGTTAAAGAATCAGTGTCCATGGTAACAAAAAGAGAAAACATGTTAAAGAATCAGTGTCCATGGTAACAAAAAGAGAAAACATGTTAAAGAATCAGTGTCCATGGTAACAAACAGAGAAAACATGTTAAAGAATCAGTGTCCATGGTAACAAAAAGAGAAAACATATTACAGAATCAGTGTCCATGGTAATGAAAAGAGAAAACATTAAAGAATCAGTGTCCATGGTAACAAAAAGAGAAAACATGTTAAAGAATCAGTGTCCATGGTAACAAAAAGAGAAAACATGTTAAAGAATCAGTGTCCATGGTAACAAACAGAGAAAACATGTTAAAGAATCAGTGTCCATGGTAACAAACAGAGAAAACATGTTAAAGAATCAGTGTCCATGGTAACAAAAAGAGAAAACATGTTAAAGAATCAGTGTCCATGGTAACAAAAAGAGAAAACATATTACAGAATCAGTGTCCATGGTAACAAAAAGAGAAAACATATTACAGAATCAGTGTCCATGGTAACAAAAAGAGAAAACATGTTAAAGAATCAGTGTCCATGGTAACAAAAATAGAAAACATGTTAAAGAATCAGTGTCCATGGTAACAAAAAGAGAAAACATGTTAAAGAATCAGTGTCCATGGTAACTAAAAGAGAAAACATGTTAAAGAATCAGTGTCCATGGCAACAAAAAGAGAAAACATTTAAAGAATCAGTGTCCATGGTAACAAAAAGAGAAAACATGTTAAAGAATCAGTGTCCATGGTAACAAAAAGAGAAAACATGTTAAAGAATCAGTGTCCATGGTAACAAAAAGAGAAAACATGTTAAAGAATCAGTGTCCATGGTAACAAAAAGAGAAAACATGTTAAAGAATCAGTGTCCATGGTAACAAAAAGAGAAAACATGTTAAAGAATCAGTGTCCATGGTAACAAACAGAGAAAACATGTTAAAGAATCAGTGTCCATGGTAACAAAAAGAGAAAACATATTACAGAATCAGTGTCCATGGTAACAAAAAGAGAAAACATGTTAAAGAATCAGTGTCCATGGTAACAAAAAGAGAAAACATATTACAGAATCAGTGTCCATGGTAACAAAAAGAGAAAACATGTTAAAAAATCAGTGTCCATGGTAACAAAAAGAGAAAACATGTTAAAAAATCAGTGTCCATGGTAACAAAAAGAGAAAACATATTACAGAATCAGTGTCCATGGTAATGAAAAGAGAAAACATATTAAAGAATCAGTGTCAAAAATGTTGTAAAGAGAAAATGCAAGTCAACTTAGTATCAAAAAGACTAAACACAAGTATACAAAAGGATCAGTATAGAAAGTACATGCATACAAGTCTACAAGCACACTGGAGAATCAGTGTACAAGGTATCTAGAACATATCTCTGATGGATCTTGGCACTGATAATAGTTGGATCTCTGTGCTTTAAAAAATAGATATTTTTCATTCTTTTCTCTTCTTTCCACTGTTTTTTCTCTAAAATGAAAGTTGAAAATTCATTTAAGATATAACGATAATAATCTTTAACTGCCAAATCCAAGGTGGTCACCTGTCAGTCATTTTGTATTTTTGGGTCAGTCCCCAGATATGAACAACTAGGGATAAAGGGGAACCTTATATTAGATCTGAGAATGATCCATCCAATATTTCTGGAGAAATAATGATAAATTTTTATTTCCAAAACTAAAGATGGCCACCTGTTGGTCATTTAATTTTTCTGATCAGTCCCAAAAATAGGACACAACTAGGGACCAAACGGCACTTACACATGTAATTTGATAAAGTTTCATCCAGTACTTCTTCAGAAATAATAACAATAATTGTTTACAGACAGATGGGTGACTGATCATGGATTTGGGGCAACTGAAACAGCAAAGCAACTGATGATGGATGGCTGAAAAGTAAAAGCTAAAGACAACTGAACAGTTGCTGTCCATGATACTCAAAAAACAACAATTCAATTCCATTAATGAACTCAATTTATTCATCAGCAATGACACACCTCATTTCCACAAAACCTACATGTATATAACTTGTATGAACACATTAATGTTCTAACCAGATTAATAAATATTTTCTGTCCAACAATTTTCTGTGAACATTATAGCTCTACGGAAGGTAATAACTTAATAACTCACTTTATACTTGAAAAGTTTGGAGATTTCTTTGAATATTTTTTTTTAAATATTAAGCTTGGTTTTTCATTTTAACATCAGAAATATAAATTTGTGTACTTTTTAAGCAGTATTGTGAAATTCCCATGACTTAACAAGCAAGTTCAAGGATTCTTCCTATCTGTATGAGCCATGGACATATAATCACTCATTTAGATGTTTCATAGTTTTGATTCCACAAAGTCTTCATTTTGGTAGGAATAAAATACTGACATGTACAATGTTTTCTTTCACACAGATTCTGTTTTGTTTCACACAGATTCTTTATAACAGGTGTGCTCCATGACCAAGCTTAGTATATCACTTAATGATAGGGATTAAAAGTTTACAATAAGCTACATCCTATAGATCTCTCTACAATGAACTCATCCATCATACACAGCTCACTATGAATATGCCTGAGTAAAGCTAGTCTCCTCGTTTCAGGGGTAGGTTTTCGTCATTTGTAGTTCATTTTCACTGAAGCATGTAAGGGCTTTAGACAAATTGAAAAAAAAGCTAGAAAGCTGCAAAGTCATTGGATCATGTTACTCTAACATGTACAAAATGGAAACATTAAGCGTTGTATTAAAAGGTATTTTCATTATACTAAGGAAACCATCACTTTATCAAATGTTTGACCTTGCGTAATGCCATAACTGCTGAAGTCACATATTGTATACCGGTACACGTATCATTGTTTCTTTTTCTAAACTTTATCAAAATACATTTACTCTATAGAGTTTCTTTCTGTACTCAGTTAGACATGTGCAGCATTCATGTAAGGTAAGAATGTAACCATGCAGATCAATTATACATGAGTCTGGACAGGTCAACATTGTTCACTTCTGCATACTGAACCTTCCCTAAACTGGCTAGATGTTCATGTCCCATACATGGTCGATTTGAAGAAGCTCCACATTTTACAGATGATTGCAGAAAAAGTTTTTTGCATCAATTTTAAAAACATACCACCAATAAACAATGACATATACCAGGTGAACATATGTTCTCTCAGTAATATTGTTTATGTAAGACATATTCACATACAAATTATGAATGAAGCCTTCACCAAAATAAATAAGCTGATGTGAAAATGGAAAATAACAAGAGACCCATAGGCCTTAACGGTCACCTGAGTTGAATTTTTATTTTTAACGAATGACCAAATTTAACAGAACTATCTTATCCAATATCTAGCATACAGATTAAAGCCTGCAGAGTATTGTGGTATCAGATGTGGATTTAAAGGACACTGCAAAAAATTGAACAAGTGGAACTCTTATGGCTCTGACAAATATTAAACCTCCTTGACAACAAATTTCCAATTACAATGAATATAAATACTCATCCATATGACCCCTGTGACCTTGAAAGCTTGTCAAGATCATTCATTTGAACAAACTTGCTAGCCCTTCATCCCTACAAGCCCAATATCAAGATCTCTGGGACTTATTGAGAAGTCTTTTGAAAATTTTAACATATTTGACCCCTATATATGACCTTGAAAGTCAGTCAAGGTCATTAATTTGAAGAAACTTGTAGCCCTTCATCCCGTCATGCTACAGTCCCAATATTAGAACTCTGGACCTTCCAGTTATTGAGAAAAAGCAAAAAATGTAAATTGTTAACAAAGCACAATGAATGATGTATGACGACGGCCAAAAGGTGATCACAATAGCTCACTTAAAACATTGTCTTTGTTCATATAAGCTCTTTCTGGAACAGAGATTTCTGTCCATTGATAAAGTTACACCACGATTTGTTAGCTTGATTTAGTTGGAAATCTTCAGGCCACAGAACCAAGACAAGACCGTATCCACATTATCTGTTATCACTTGGTGACTCTGAGTGGACCGAGATTGAGGTGAACTTGGTGCTGAAGCCAAACTGTCTGAGGCTCCTGACCTTCTGATGGCAGAGCAATGGCTGTATTCCTGTAATCATGCTTCAACCAGAAACCAACCTGTAACATAACAGAGAAATATACAGACATACAGAGCAATGGCTGTATTCTTGTAATCATGCTTCAACCAGAAAATAGCCTGTAACACGAGGCCCATGCACCCTTCATTCCTCACCTGGCTAATTCAGCTATATATATATAGTTTTGAATGAATTACCTTTTTTTTAAGCCTTGTGATCAACGAAAGTCAGATTTAGCATTCACAGAGAAGAAGGATTTTTAAGGTCTTCAGTTTCCCCTACTGGGTACCATACCTCTGATGTCAGACTCCTAGTTGATACATAATATTTGATTCCTTTCAACTAGGTATGCTTCAGATCAAATCAGGGCAGAATCAAGGCATTCCCACAAAAGAAGGATTCTAGAGAATTTGCATTATTCAGCCCCACTTCTCCCATCCCACTTCAGCCAATAATTTGGGGAAAATCCAATCATTCATACAGGAGGAGAAGGATTTTAATGAATTTAGTATATTTCCTCTACTGGGCTTTGCCCCTAGCCCCAGGGAACTGAGAAAGATCATTTTAAAAAAAACTTATCTTTTTTCACCCAAGGATGTTTCAGACCAAACTTGGATAATATCTAATCACTACTACAACAGGAGTAGGCACCTCAAAAACCACAAGGCCAGGATCCACTTTTCACGCAAAATTGATTCCCCTCTAAACAAGAATACATCAGACTAAGTTTGGGTGAAATCCAATCATTCCTAAAGGAACAATAGGATTTCATATGATGTGCTCTTTTCCCCTATTGAGCCCCACCTCTCTCAGGCTAGGATGCCAAGACCTAATGTTTATTAAAGATTGGTTCCCCCTCCACCTAAGAATGCTTCAGACAAAATTTGGGTTATATCCAAATATTCTTAATGGAAGATTAGGATTTTACAGAATTTGTTCTTTTTCTCAAATAGTGCCCCGCCCCTCCTACCCCAGGGTGACGAGACCTAATGTTTATAAAAGATTGATTCCAACTCACCTAAGAATGCTTCAGACAAAATTTGGACAACATCTATTCAACAAGAGTAAAATTTTGAAGAACTTTCAAAATTTCCCATTTTGCAATCCTAAATCTCTCCTGCGATTCATGACAAGTAGTGATTTTTAGTAAAAAATTGATGGATACAGGACAGACGGTGGATGCTGTGCCATGACATAAGCTCACTAGTCCTTTTGATCAGGTGAGTCATAAAGTAAGCAATCAAGAAACTGACGTTAAAGTAAAGATGTTGATAATATAAGTAAGAGCTACATTACTATAGAGAGGAAACAGGGTACCTTGACATCTCCATCCTCGATTCCTGGGGTCACTTTGATTATTATTCCAATCTTGTTGTCTCTTCTGAACTTCACAATGCTGAAAAATTCAGACAGTTAACCCTGTATTATAGAACTTTTCTAGTGGTAGATTTATCAGGGATCGCAATATCTTATCTATTGTTTTCAGTGTTTACTTTTAATAAGTGTTATGTGAGGGTGGATTCCTGTAGAAGTGCTTGAAGAGGATAGATTTCTGTACAAGTTAAGTGTTATGTGAGGGCGGATTCCTGTAGAAGTGTGTGAAGAGGGAAGATTTTTGTACAAGTTAAGTGCTATGTGAGGGTGGATTCCTGTACAAGTTAAGTGTTATGTGAGGGTGGATTCCTGTACAAGTTAAGTGTTCCTGTACAAGTTAAGTGTTATGTGAGGGTGGATTCAAGTAGAAGTGTTTGAAGAGGATAGACTTCTGTACAAGTTAAGTGTTATGTGAGGGTGGATTCCTGTACAAGTTAAGTGTTATGTGAGGGTGGATTCCTGTACAAGTTTAGTGTTATGTGAGGGTGGATTCCTGTACAAGTTAAGTGTTATGTGAGGGTGGATTCCTGTACAAGTTAAGTGTTATGTGAGGGTGGATTCCTGTACAAGTTTAGTGTTATGTGAGGGTGGATTCCTGTACAAGTTTAGTGTTATGTGAGGGTGGATTCCTGTACAAGTTAAGTGTTATGTGAGGGTGGATTCAAGTAGAAGTGTTTGAAGAGGATAGATTTCTGTACAAGTTAAGTGTTATGTGAGGGTGGATTCTTGTACAAGTTAAGTGTTATGTGAGGGTGGATTCCTGTACCAGTTAAGTGTTATGTGAGGGTGGATTCCTGTACAAGTTAAGTGTTATGTGAGGGTGGATTCCTGTACAAGTTAAGTGTTATGTGAGGGTGGATTCCTGTAGAAGTGTTTAAAGAGGGTAGATTTCTGTACAAGTTAAGTGTTATGTGAGGGTGGATTCCTGTACCAGTTAAGTGTTATGTGAATGTGGATTTCTGTACCAGTTAAGTGTTATGTGAGGGTGGATTCCTGTAGAAGTGTTTGAAGAGGGTAGATTTCTGTACAAGTTAAGAGGTAAGATTTCTGTACAAGTTAAGTGAGAGTAGAGATCTATAAAAGGTAAGTGTTAACTGCAGGTAGATTTCTGTAGAAGATAAAGTTTTAGTGAGGTTAGATCTCTGTTAAAGTGTGTAGAGAGGGCAAATCTCTGTTAAAGTGTGTAGAGAGGGCAAATCTCTGTTAAAGTGTGTAGAGAGGGCAAATCTCTGTTAAAGTGTGTAAAGAGGGCAAATCTCTGTTAAAGTGTGTAGAGAGGGCAAATCTCTGTTACAGTGTTTGATGTGGGCAGATCTTTGTTAAAGTGTGTAGAGAGGGCAAATCTATGTTGAAGTGTGTAGAGAGGGCAAATCTCTGTTAAAGTGTTTGATGTGGGCAGATCTCTGTTAAAGTGTTTGATGTGGGCAGATCTCTGTTAAAGTGTGTAGAGAGGGCAAATCTCTGTTAAAGTGTGTAGAGAGGGCAAATCTCTGTTGAAGTGTTTAGTGAAGGCAGATCTCTGTTACAGTGTTTGATGTGGGTAGATCTCTGTTAAAGTGTGTAGAGAGGGCAAATCTCTGTTAAAGTGTGTAGAGAGGGCAAATCTCTGTTGAAGTGTTTAGTGAAGGCAGATCTCTGTTACAGTGTTTGATGTGGGTAGATCTCTGTTAAAGTGTGTAGAGAGGGCAAATCTCTGTTAAAGTGTGTAGAGAGGGCAAATCTCTGTTGAAGTGTTTAGTGAAGGCAGATCTCTGTTGAAGTGTTTGATGTGGGCAGATCTTTGTTACAGTGTTTGATGTGGGTAGATCTCTGTTAAAGTGTGTAGAGAGGGCAAATCTCTGTTAAAGTGTGTAGAGAGGGCAAATCTCTGTTGAAGTGTTTAGTGAAGGCAGATCTCTGTTAAAGTGTTTGATGTGGGCAGATCTTTGTTACAGTGTGTAGTGAGGGCAGATCTCTATAGAAATGAAGTGCTAAGTGAAAGTAAATCTTTGTAGAAGTAAAATGTTTAGAGAGTGTAGGTATATAACATTTATATGTTTAGAAGTGTAATTATTACCTGGGGTTATCTTTAAACACCTCCTGTCCCTGATTACCATCGTCATATATTGATACTGAGTGTTTAGTGTAGGTATATAACATTTATATATGTTTAGAAGTGTAATTATTACCTGGGGTCATCTTTAAACACCTCCTGTCCCTGACTACCATCGTCATATATTGCAGCATCATCCCGGCTTGAAATAACCACTTCTTGCTTTGGCAGTTCAACCTTGAAATGAATGGAAATATGCTTGTGCTCATATTTATTTACTTTACATTGATGTAACTTCAACAAATATTAGCAATTTCTTAAATTTTGGTAAAAAATTAACTTTTCATTACAAGTAACAATATCATATATCTAAACAGTTGTTCATACTTCAAATGTAATATCTAAAGAAATATGAGAAAGTAATTTTGGTGTAGAAATGAATATGCTAAAATACAGCTGTTTTCCATCACTGCTGAATAGAGCAAAAACATACTATAAATGTACTTATTCTGACACACTAAAATACTTTGTGATTATGTACATATTTCTGTACCTTTGTGTGTCTATTTGAGTATATTTGGGTGTTGATGTACATATTTGGTTACCTTTGTGTGTATATGTACATATTTGGTTACCTTTGGGTGTTTATGTACATATTTTAGTACCTTTGTCAGTTTATGTACATATTTGGTTACTTTTTTGTGTTTATGTACATATTTGGGTATCTTTGTGTGTTAATGTTTTCTTACCTTTGAGTTGCTAAAGTCATCTTGATCCTTTATTGGTAGAAGACTGATGGTAGTGTTGTAAACAGCAGGATTACATACAGACAACACAACCTTACACTCCTATATCAACAGAGGAAACAAATTTGAGTAAAAAAATGCAGAGATAAACACATTAAAAATGAAAATTTCTGCAGGGAAGTTTCATGATCCTACTCACATATGTTTAAATCAAATGACAAGTTTAATCCTTTCTAAATTCATTATATCATTCGGATTGCAATTACCTTTTTTAAATATCATATCTCACTAATTACCCATGCTGTTTTAAATTTTTAAAAATATCAGTCAAGGTCATTGCCTTTAGCAATATTTGCCCCAATAGCTAAATATCATGATTCTAGGCCATTTGGTTAATGATTAAAAAATTATTTTAACAAATACGACCATAAGACCCTAAATATAGTCAGCTTTCATCCAAGGAACCTTACTGAATAAAACTGTTTTAAATGTATTCGAGTAAAATCACAGTACATATTGTTCATCCTTTAACATTACCTGTTTACAATTTCAATTTACTTTCAAAAGAAATCTTTTTTTTTACAGAGGAAATATATATGGACCATGAAACAACTTCAGCAGAGAGTTGTCTCCCCTCTACTATAATAAAATCCCAAGTGATGTGGACAACTTTTTACAGCAAGAATTCTTGTGGTTTTATGTAAATATACTGTCAGGTGCTCTTCCTAACTTATCATTTTATAACTTTGTGCCTTTTAATCAGTTTTAATCAACTTCATACCTATAGCAACATACCTTTTTACATTTGAGTTCTGTAGGTGAAAAAATTCTTATCTCTGGGACATGCAATCTGTAAGTATAAAAATATATCAAATTACAACTGGTTCTCCTTTACTCTCATTACATAACACATCACAATAATCCCTACCAGATACTTACATGTATATCAAGTTTACACCCAAAAGCTTCCTGAAGACCATATCCTCCCTTTAGGAATACATTTTCATATAACATAACCAGGTAGGATAAATCATTGCATGAAATTTTGACGACTTCTTTATCATCTTTATAAGACAACAAACTTTTGAAATACTTGATCAGAAATGAAGGGGCCATACTCATAGACAATTACACATCTTAACCAGGTCTATAACAAAATATAGATAAATCAACTTTCATGTGTTACTTCCAGATTATCAACAACTTAACCTGCTTTTTATAGTCTGATCACCAGCTTGTAAATTATATCCCACTCCAATGTACATTGAAACCTTCATTGACTCATGGTCAATAAAGAGAAGTGGTTAGGATGTCACTAAAATATGGACTGAGAACAACAAAGTACAGTTATTAAGTGACATACTGACAAGTTATCAGGAACGACTAGAAAAAAGTTTTATTCGTAAACTCTCCATGTCGATTACTTACAGAAAATAGGGAAACTTTTATCACAGTTAAACTTTCACCTGTTTGGTCATTTTATCAATAGGGCAAAAATAAACAATGGATTAAAGTCTGAAGCAAAAAGTTAACACTGGGACAAAAACAGGAAGCCCATAGGTCTTAACAGTCACCTGAGGTCTTCAGGTATCTGGACAGTTTTAGAACTTGCACTTCAGTCCAAGCATAAAGCAAAAACAACTGACATTTTAAAAGTTTTTATTGTTTCTAAGTTTGAAGTCTTTATTTTCAAATAAATGGAATGGATAACATTCTCCGTTGTTGTAGTTTAGCATATTTGGCCCCTGTGACCTTGAAAGTGGGTCATTTAAACAAACTTTGTTTCCCTTCATCCCAGCATGCTACTTGCCCAATATCAGCACTCTTGGCGTTTTAGTTATTGAGAAGAAGTTGTTTAAAGAGTTTGACATATTTGAGTCTTGTGACCTTGAAAGAGGGTCAAGGTCATTCATATTAACAAACTTGGTAGCTCTTTCATCCCATCATACTACAGGCTTAATATCAGTACCATGAGCTTCTGGTTATTGAGGAGAAGTAATTTAAATGGAAAGTTTATTCATAGTGGATGGCACACAATGATGGATGAAAAACAATCGCTATAGGTCATCCTGACCATTCGGGTCAGATGACCTAAAAGATATTGTTCAACCTGACAAAAACCTTTTAATATATAAATGATACTTACAATGCGATCAATTGGATTTTAAATTTGATAGAGAGTGGATTGAATTCTGGCTTGCTCAAATTGTGTTCACACTCCTGAAATACAAGACCAAAATTAAACTTATTCAATATATAACTGTGATGAACCATGTTAAGTTCAATAACAGCCATATCATTATAATTATTATATTATCATCAAAGAGATATTCTCAAATGAAATGATATTGAAATGGCTAGTTAAAACCAACTGTTACACACATGTGACCTTACTGAAATCCTTGTGTCTCTTTCTTACCTTACACCTAAGTGATCTGCGGATCAGTAGATGCTTGTGACGTGGATACAAAGACCCCGCATTCTCTGGTTGGAACTCTGGACTGGCAAGTCTCTGCCCAATACTGGCAACTGTAAGTAAGGATAAAAACAAGGTCTATCATACTCTCATTTGTTTATGTTTTCCTTTTGAACAAATAAATGGTCACCATGATTTGTCACAGCCTAAATTTACTTTTCTCATTGCATATACACATGTTTTCTGATTAATTAAATCTTACTCCAGAACGATTTACCATAGATAATCAATATAACATCTGTATATCTGAAGACCAATTTTTAGACTTAGTGTTTAAACAATACCACTATTCTGATAGTTATGACAGATCTATTTCCATGCAGAGTACTCATCACTCATTTAAGTTTTACTTACAACAATCCTGTAATATCAGCTGTAAAACATACATGTGAAGCAACAAGTCATTCATGGTAACACCTGACTATACCACTTAATGGTGGCAGCATCATATTGAAAGTTTAAAGGTGTTTAAACACTCATCTTGGATAGCAATTTTGTTTATTTTCAGGTGAGTTTAAAACTTCCTCATGAACAAGTGCATGATTTTTTTTGTCTCAAATCAAAAAAAAATTTCATATACTTACTTTTGTCAAGTACAACTGGTTCTGTGAAGATGTCTTCTGGCAGGGGTTCAAAGTCAACAACAGGCTCCGAACGGGAGAATGACTTAATAACAGCCTCTTCATTTTCTTTCAGGGTACTACAACATGTTTGAATTACCAGTATACATCATACAACACAACATAGACTTTGATTGATTGAGGAGGCCGCACTGACAATTATCATCAATGACGAGGCCGCACTGACAATTATCATCAATGACGAGGCCGCACTGACAATTATCATCAATGACGAGGCCGCACTGAGGCCGCACTGACAATTATCATCAATGACGAGGCCGCACTGACAATTATCATCAATGACGAGGCCGCACTGACAATTATCATCAATGACGAGGCCGCACTGACCGCAACAATTATCATCAATGACGAGGCCGCACTGACAATTATCATCAATGACGAGGCCGCACTGACAATTATCATCAATGACGAGGCCGCACTGACAATTATCATCAATGACGAGGCCGCACTGACAATTATCATCAATGACGAGGCCGCACTGACAATTATCATCAATGACGAGGCCGCACTGACAATTATCATCAATGACGAGGCCGCACTGACAATTATCATCAATGACGAGGCCGCACTGAGGCCGCACTGACAATTATCATCAATGACGAGGCCGCACTGACAATTATCATCAATGACGAGGCCGCACTGACAATTATCATCCATTTCTTTTATCTAAAGTATATTACTCTTTTTTAACAGTTTTACCAGTGAAATAGAAGAAATTTTCACATTTTCAGGTTTGTACCAGATGCTAATTAGTCTACATCTGATCACATGTTATTCCATTTCAAATCAAAATGCATTCTGCCACAGTGATAAAACTCATGCAAGTGTTCTGTGACATGAAATCATTTCAGCCAATCAGATTTGTCCATCAAGTTGAGTGAGAGTACAATACAATCAAGGCAGCAGTATTTATGATACTGTGAAGAATAGTATGTGTAAAATACAATTTCAATAGAATGGTAACATACCTCGAGCATTATGTGCTCTGGTGTGGTTACCAAAATGTAATAGAACAGTTATGGCATTTTGTTTCAATTGACTGTACGTTATCATCTCTGACATCTGAAACCTCACTAGTGATCATATAACTTTTGTCAATGATAATATATCTTTTGAAGTTTTGACCAATCATAAATGAGCTTTTTATTTACTGCATTGCAATTTTGATTTTTGTTGGTAGATAAGTGACAGTTGAATGAGTGTGTTCATCAAACCTTTGTTGTGTTCACTTTCAAAGTTTTTTAAAAATTTGAATCTTATTACAGTTTGGGAGTGATTCCCAACAGAGAACAGTACAAAACATTTGGACACTAAATGTATTAATGGTATAAAAATATGCTGTTTCTCACCCTTGCATTAGTTAGGATATATATTTTGTCATATTTTCCCATTTAAAAATGAGACATCCACTTTGTTAACCAACAACATCAAAGGTTTTACTGAAACACACCAAAAGCTTCCACACAACACTGATGAATGATCACAAACAAGATCAAAGGGACAACACCAAGTACCATATAACAGCACTGCTTAACAACTATACATTTAAACAGTGTGGTACATTCCATAACATATAATCTATAGTCAGTCTGGCTGGGAGAGTGAGGAAAGCACTGCTAAACAGCTGCCCATTTATATAGGGAGAATAAGGAAAGCACTGAGAAACAGCTACCCATTTATATAGGGAGGGAGAGTAAAGCACTGAGAAACAGCTGCCCATTTATATAGGGAGGGTGAGGAAAGCACTGCTAACAGCTACCCATTTATATAGGGAGGGTGAGGAAAGCACCGAGAAACAGCTGCCCATTTATATAGGGAGGGTGATGAAAGCACTGTTAAACAGCTGCCCATTTATATAGGGAGGGAGAGTAGAGCACTGAGAAACAGCTGCCCATTTATATAGGGAGGGTGAGGAAAGCACTGAGAAACAGCTACCCATTTATATAGGGAGGGTGAGGAAAGCACTGAGAAACAGCTACCCATTTATATAGGGAGGGTGAGGAAAGCACTGAGAAACAGCTGCCCATTTATATAGGGAGGGTAAGGAAAGCACTGAAAAACAGCTGCCCATTTATATAGGGAGGGAGAGTAGAGCACTGAGAAACAGCTGCCCATTTTTATAGGGAGGGTGAGGAAAGCACTGAGAAACAGCTACCCATTTATATAGGGATGGTGAGGAAAGCACTGTTAAACAGCTGCCCATTTATATAGGGAGGGAGAGTAGAGCACTGAGAAACAGCTGCCCATTTATATAGGGAGGGTGAGGAAAGCACTGAGAAACAGCTACCCATTTATATAGGGATGGTGAGGAAAGCACTGAGAAACAGCTGCCCATTTATATAGGGAGGGTGAGGAAAGCACTGAGAAACAGCTACCCATTTATATAGGGAGGGTGAGGAAAGCACTGAGAAACAGCTGCCCATTTATATAGGGAGGGTAAGGAAAGCACTGAAAAACAGCTGCCCATTTATATAGGGAGGGTGAGGAAAGCACTGCTAACAGCTACCCATTTATATAGGGAGGGTGAGGAAAGCACCGAGAAACAGCTGCCCATTTATATAGGGAGGGTGAGGAAAGCACTGAGAAACAGCTACCCATTTATATAGGGATGGTGAGGAAAGCACTGAGAAACAGCTGCCCATTTATATAGGGATGGTGAGGAAAGCACTGCTGAACAGCTACCCATTTATATAGGGAGGGTGAGGAAAGCACCGAGAAACAGCTGCCCATTTATATAGGGAGGGTGAGTAAAGCACTGCTGAACAGCTACCCATTTATATAGGGAGGGTGAGGAAAGCACTGAGAAACAGCTGCCCATTTATATAGGGAGGGTGAGGAAAGCACTGAGAAACAGCTGCCCATTTATATAGGGAGGGTGAGGAAAGCACTGAGAAACAGCTACCCATTTATATAGGGAGGGTAAGGAAAGCACTGAGAAACAGCTGCCCATTTATATAGGGAGGGTGAGGAAAGCACTGAGAAACAGCTGCCCATTTATATAGGGAGGGAGAGTAGAGCACTGAGAAACAGCTGCCCATTTATATAGGGAGGGTGAGGAAAGCACTGTTAAACAGCTACCCATTTATATAGGGAGGGTGAGGAAAGCACTGCTAAACAGCTGTCCATTTATATAGGGAGGGTGAGGAAAGCACTGAGAAACAGCTACCCATTTATATAGGGAGGGTGAGGAAAGCACTGAGAAACAGCTGCCCATTTATATAGGGAGGGTGAGGAAAGCACTGAGAAACAGCTACCCATTTATATAGGGAGGGTGAGGAAAGCACTGAGTCAGAGCTGCCCATTTATTTTGGGAGGGTGAGGAAAGCACTGCTAAACAGCTGTCCATTTATATAGGGAGGGTGAGGAAAGCACTGAGAAACAGCTGCCCATTTATATAGGGAGGGTGAGGAAAGCACTGCTAAACAGCTGCCCATTTATATAGGGAGAGTGAGGAAAGCACTGAGAAACAGCTGCCCATTTATATAGGGAGGGAGAGTAGAGCACTGAGAAACAGCTGCCCATTTATATAGGGAGGGTGAGGAAAGCACTGAGAAACAGCTACCCATTTATATAGGGAGGGTGAGGAAAGCACTGCTAACAGCTACCCATTTATATAGGGAGGGTGATGAAAACAGTGCTTAACAGCTGTCCATTTTTAAAGGGAGGGTGAGGAAAGCACTGAGAAACAGCTGCCCATTTATATAGAGTGATTCGTATTATGCAAAATCATCTAAATTCTGCCTGGATGGGAGGGTGAAGAAAGCAGTGCTAAATAGCTGCCCATCTACATAGAGTGGTTCATACAATACAATATCTGATACCAGCCTCACTTGGAGAGAAGGGAAAGAAAAGAATTTCTGCTGTGCTTGACAGTTATATATTGTGATTCTAATGATAATCTTAATTCAGTCTGGCTGGGAGGACAGGAAAAGCAATACTTAACAACTAAACGTTTATGTACAATGCTTCAAATTATACAAGGTTAGACTACCAGATCAACGCCAGTGATAACAGTTAAATGAATACCAAGTTACATCAGTATGTATTGTGACTAATAAAAAATCTAGATACCAGACATCTGTGTTATTTTCTAAATCTAGATACACTGTACAACATGTTATCTAAAGAGTTTGTTATAACCAGAGATATCAACATTATCATATGACAACTTCAATGAGATTATATTGCATCTTAAGGAACTGATGTTTATCTGTTATTTTGATTGACTGTGTCATATAATAATCATACAATTTTTATCTTTAGCTTAAATGCATATGGACATTAATCAGAAAAATTGTTTTAAATAATAGAAAATTTTTTGATCCATATTCACTTCATCAAAAGACTAAAATTGTAAGCTAAATCAGGGATTGATTATGTTACGATAAAAATTTTAGTGACACACTTACCAAAATCTGTGAATGCTTATATAACAAAAATATTTAAATTGCATTCCAACAAAGGAAAATAAAGCAAGATCAGCCTTATGGATGAGGTAGATAATAAACCAAATGTTACCACCTGGTCGCCATCCTACTGATCAGGTGCAAAACTACACCAAAACAACCCAATAGAACCAATGTTTCAGAGTTGAGAATGCTCTCTCCAATTTTAATGAAATTGGTTTTTAATTTGAATGATTTTTGTTCCTATTTAAACTTTCAGAAAAATGGAAGCATGACATCTTATCATTAACTTTAATTCTATTGTAAGATGGCGATCAGGCACCAAACTTGTTCATGCGCAACTAAGAACTATGGAGGGTACCTTATCAAAGGAAAATAAAATAAAAATTCACGCAGTAGTTTAACAAATGAATTGATAATTTTCATTCTTTCGACACAATAAAGAAAAAACTTAACAAGGATCTGTCCAGTACCTCCTGGGAAATGGTGATTAACGTTCACTGCAAAATTCATATTGTAGACCTTTTACATTTCATAGCCTTTTTTTCTGCCCCGTGAATTCTTGAAACTATTTAGAAGCACTGAGACGAGAGTTATACTGAGTAACAATCATTTCCACTTGAACCCTTGAGTACACTCTGTAATACGACTGATTAAGGCTCTGCTATTCATGCATTTTAATACTAACTTGTGAGGTCTACAATAAAGCAGGGGGGTCCCCATTATATATTTGTTTATTTACCTCATACTGGATCCCACTGATGCTTTCTTCTTTGCAGCTACAGATGTCAGCCCATACTTATCCATACTAGCCTGCAATCACACCATTAGGTACAAGTTCTTCAAATTTATTACATAATTACAGTGAAAATAAATCAGGAAACATCAAATCAAAACTTGATTTCTTTGATGAAAGACTGATACTGTAGAGATGAAACATCACAGAGAATGAAACATATTCCAGCGCATGTAGCTGAAACTAAGTGTATTAATACAACAGACTTAGAACTGTCATTTTTTGATAAAAATCAGCAAAAATTAAGATTATTGAAGAAAAACTGTATACCAAGTTAAAAGTGAATTATTTCTTCATTGCATAAAACCAAAAACTTATTTTTTCCCACACACTACAAAAATAAAAATGTTTTATTGCAAGGTGATTGTCTCCCTTCATCCACAGAAGCCATTCTAATATTGTGTATCAAGGCACCAAATGAAAAAAAATTGACCATGGAAGGACGAGGGACATTGCACAACAGAAAATATACTTTGCATTTACAGGTGATCATGTTGTAAAAGAGGTATTATCGATATTTCTGTTTTATCACAGTCATTAAAATATCAATGAATTCATGGACAAGTTATCACTTCATCTTTTAAATAAAGGCAGGAACAAATTAATCAGCATCCAAATAAATAGCCACTACATGTTCTCACACTTACAGCATAGTTCAGATAACTGCGGCGCCTCACATATTTCTTTCTTTCCTTTTCAGTCTTCTCTCGCTGAGCAAGCTGTTGGTAGGTCTCCAAAAGAGAGAAAATCTACAATGACAATTTAATACCACATTCTAAATCAGATCAAATATTCAAACAAAGTTTGTATAATAACTATAGTATATGAAAATTTACTTGGTTACACACAGGGATATCAATTCACACGACAGCACACTGAACTGATTAAATGATGTCTTCCAGTCACTAAGACAATATGTTTTATTGTATAGATATTGTTCTAACATTAAATGGTGGTCTGTACTTCCAATGATCCATGGAGACAATAAAGGAATTGTAGCTGATGAAAGAGAAATTCTTTCCTTTTGGTGAATAAAAATGAAGCATTTAAAATTAAACACAACAAATTCTTACCCTTTTTGAATCTGGATTTTCCAAAGCTTCCCAGCATCCACTGGCTACAGAACAGAAAAATGTCATTCATAAGAATACAGTAGTCCCTTTGACATACAAAGAACACTTGAATATACTTATATATTTTAGTAATCATTCAAAAACATCCAATCCTTTATTTCAAACATACATTAACTGTACAAAGAGTTTTGTGACATCAGTATTGTGTACCTTGTGGTTTGTCCATAATGCCTACATCCCTGGTAGTCCAGCGACAGAAACCACAGGCTAGGTAGTAGACCTTTTTTGAAGTGGTCTTGTTGGGGTCATCGGGGTTGGTGACCACCTGACTTGTGGCCCTGGTAGTCATAGTATGACCACAGCTTGGACAGTCAAAACAGTTACTGCACCTGAAAAGAAAGGCAGCATGTGCACCCAATTAACCTCATAATCTTTCTCAAACTGAACATGGACGATGATAATTTATACTGATATTCTGCAGTTCACAAAGTAATAAAATTCAGGATCAAAATGAGCATACCATCAAGCCCTCATCCTTTATTCGTAATTCTAACCAAGTTTGAAATATTTCCAATGAAAATTAATCAACTTATGCTCAAAAATCTAGTTTTCCTATATAAACTATAGTAAACTTTACCCCCTCCCCACGGGGAAATGAGAGACCCTGGGGCCATGAAATTCACAATTTTGGTAAAACACCTTAAGATGCTTCCATCCATGCAGAGCATTTTATCTGATCTTATCTGGGTGTTGAAAAGATGGTTTTTGAAATTTAAGTAAATTTGACCCCTTTTGTCCCCGCCCATCAGCCCCTGGGGTCAGTCAGGATCAAATTGGGCACACCATCAAACCGTCATCATTCACTCATAATTCTTACCAAGTTTGAAATATTTCCATTTTAAATCACAGTGTTACATGCATGCCACTAGGCTAACATTTATAGTGAACGAGTCTAATGTACTACATAAAGCCTATTTATAACTGTCAATACATGTAAATATGTTGGTTTGTAGATAACAAAAATAATAAATAGTAAAACTTCACACTTTACCTTGGTGGTAGTTATATTTACATACAGTATTATGTAAATAAGAACATTTTGTCGCTTGATTACACTTACTAATTAGGCCTACGCATTGACCAGGTCAGAACTGAACTGTATCGGGTTTCACGAAGTTCGGTTTCTACGAAGTAATTTTGATGGCCCCACTGAGTTTACTGTATATATGATGTCTGAGAACATCCTTAAAGTACTTTCTGAGAAACACTGATACATGCTGCAATCCAAAGTGATGAGTAACAAGAGTGACCTAAAAATGGCAGCCTTTTGACCATCTCTTTATGTAGATCAATACCTGTAAACTAAATATTATCATCTAGCTAATTGCTTTAAGTGTAAAAAATAAAGAAAATAATAAATTCAGTGCTTGTTTTCCTCATTGTGGGGAGTATTCATCAAGAGATGAAATTATCAGAAAAATAACAAAACAAACTTACTCTAAAAGTAACAATATGTTAAAGGAAAAAAACCACAGAACATACCTATTTTTCTTCAGCTTTGCTTCTGTTGATGGCATGTGCTCCAGACAATTGGGGCAATATGGTGTGTCCACCTGTAATTGATGGGAATCACCAACATTACACAAGTGTTTGAGCACATTAAACTCAATATTAACACTTACTAGAACTAACAATTCTTTTAAATACATATATTTATCTATGTTTGTGAATTCATTGCTCAAGCATAATTCAGATGGCTGCATTTGTTTTTAGCATACATATACATTTGACTTTATTTGTAATTTAACAGTTCACATATGTACCAGCCCATTTTCACATTAAACTACTTTTGCTCATATCAGCTAAATAAAAGAATGCTGACATTATGTCAACTTTTTTACATTGGTCTGGCATATATATCAACAAGAGGACTGTAAAAGAAAACAATAAACATCCATCACATGCCAAATATTTAGGATTTCAAGATTTCCAGGCAAGATAAAAATAAAAATGGGCAATGACTCATCCAAAATTGTACAACCAAATTGACATTAATAAACATCAAAATGGCTATAAAGCCTACCATTTTTCTGAGAAATTGGTTGAAAAATGAGAATGGAGATCTGCAGACAGAATTAGAATGTTAAATAATTACTGTGTATTAAAATGTTGGGAGAGGGCCTTGCAAGTTGTAAGAACATGCACCCAACCCCTTAGGTGCACATTTTTATCAATAAAATATGCTTGAATGAAAAAGTGGTAAAAAAAATATTGGGCAATACATCTTCAAGATTTGTTGAATCCAACTGCTGTGCAGGAAAACATGATTTCCCATCATAGTTATAAAGTCTAGCTACTAAGTTTGAAAGAAATTGGTTTTAAACTGAGATCTCTCTCCATACTGTCAAACCAAAATGCCATGTCATTATGTAACCCTGGTAAACTACTAGCCGTAATACACCTCTCAGATAAAGAGATCATCTCTTTAGCTTAAAAGGATGAGCATCAAGAATAATAAACCAGAGGTCCTGGGTTCAAATCCTAGGCATGAAATAAACAATGACCTCTTTCACATTGGTACCTATGTAATGACTCTGGGATAATACTTAGCATTACTTTCACAAGCATATTGGCTAACCACTTGGCTAGAGAGAATTCCTCTTTAGCTCAATCGGTTGAACATCAGACTAGTAAACTAAAGCAGAGGCATGAGATAAATAATGACCTGTTACATTTTTAACACTACCAAGTCTGAAAACGATCGGTTGAAATCTGTGAAAAATATCTTCGGACGAGATGCAGAGCAGAAAAACAATTTCATGTCATGGTTATTAAGTCTGACACCAAGTCTGGGAGAAGATATGTGGACAAATAACAGTTTACGACGGATGGACAGTCGGATGCCATGCCATAATCGGTAAAATATTACCATAATTTAGTGACTAAAATTTTATATCAGCCACTCCCAAAAACCCCTAGAGATACATATTGGATTCAACCCATGCCCTTCCGGTATCTTTGTCATTAGTATTCTGATTATACATATAAACAGCAAAAAAAATGTAAAATTTTCCATTGATTTCCAATATTTTTTGTTGAGTTGTGATGTGCAACCCAAACCCCACCCCTGAATTGCAAATAGCTTATGCCCTTAATAAATGTAAAATCGTATTACTTCGTGGAGAACACAATCGCCACATCTCAACTTCAAACAATGTCGACACAAATACAGCCTGCAAACAGGGTGATTTTTTCCACAAGAGCATACATATTTCACCAAGTTGACGTTCAGCGCCTGAAACGTCGCCATGTTGGCGATGACGAAATTATTTTCGGATTACTTCAGATTTTTAGGTAATAATTCACTGTTTCGTGACATTCGAAGCATCTCGCCTCGATTACAGTGTTGCATCGTAATTGCCTGAGGTGTTCCGACTGTGAATGTAGAGGATAATTTAGGCTGACTGGTTTTACGCTCGCCGTCTTTAGTTATTTGTATGGTTACTATAGCTAAGTACAGCTGTTCTTACGACTATATATATATAGCTTTGACAATATCGGATATATGGTTGTGTTGTTTAGTTTAAGGTTATATGATAAGAGAATATAATGCAAATACTGTATACTTCTATTGTTTTGACGTGGACTAAAGAAGCTCACGTAACTTTCGAAGGCTAACGCGTGCAGTCCAAAATTCTGAACTACCAGGGCTATTCTTTTGCTGGTGCCAAACAAACGCACCCAAGTTGTTGCTCTATGGCTTGTCTCACTACAAAGGAAATGCTGGTAGGTTAAAATCTCTTTCATTACTCTTATACTTTAATCAGTCATTCATTTTTGGGCGTAATTAATGTTTGTGTATGCTTTGTCTTGTCGGCACGATTACCTGTGCACGATGTCTAGCGCCATGCACATTGTTTACTGTAAGTAAACGCAACAGGATCTATGTTTACATGTAATACTAGGGAACCGCGAGAACAGGAAAAAACACTTTAATAGCTGTCTGTTGGAAAGGACGATGTAAAACGAATACTGCCTTTTTGTGTCAATCAACACGTTAAATTTTGTTTATAATTGGTTCTTTATTTATGTATATCAGATGACTGTCAGAATAGAATTGGTAAGTGGCTGACTGTAAAACGGAAGGATTAAGTACAGGTATCGTACATCACTTAGGGCTTAAATAACTTAACATGACAATTTCTACCGACCAGATTGTTTGATTTAATCGTTTAGGAATACTTCATGAGAGATATCATGTCCCTTTATAAAATGTCAGAATAAAGTTACATCTTGGAAAATTTACCTCAACCACTGTTTCATTTATCAGTTCATCAAGTAAATAAGTAGAATTGTTAATCACTAAATACTGAATAGTAGTGATCAAGGGAAAAGTTGAACTAGCAAACTAAAGCTATCAGTATGCCTAATGGCTAAAGGAAAATTCACTGAAACTAGTATATGTGTCAACCTCTCAGTTTATATAGTAATGTTGCTGCAGATTTTTCACAGTTTATCTCATATAGCCACTTTTTGGAAATTCTTACTGCTAAATGTTAGTGTCATGACCAGTTACTCTTAATTCATTATTCAGATGCAGGTATAGAAATGTTTTCTGGCCTGTTGAACTTTTGAATACAGCAGTCATTGTAGAACAGATCCATGTATTTATTAAAAAGCTTGCAATTTGACTTTGTTGCATCTCACCTGTAGTAGATCCATAGAATTATCATAGGTTTTATTTTTTCAAGTTTGCTTCTTAACATTTTAAATGAATTAATTGAAAACGGAATTCATTATTCTTCAACTGGTTAAATTATTTTTGTCTTTCGGTAACTAAATCAAATCTAAGTGTTGGTACCTATGAAGTATGAAAACCAGAATTTGTATGTGAATATATGATATAGTTATATGAGGATGGCTGGGTGTTGCATGCCAGAATCTGATCTTTGATATTGATATATCATATTATCTATAAGTTTTTATCTTCAGTTTGTCACTGTAGCAGAGGCATATTTTGTATATGACATCAATAGAGTGTAACATTTGTGTGTTATTTCCAGCTGTATGTTCCATGTCTGAAATAGGTTATATAGAGTTATGGCCTTTGTTTATTTTTGACGCCAAAGTTAGGACTATGAGTGTGCTACCTGATAGACCGTGATTTAGTTCTTGCTTAAGACCATGATTAAGTTCTCACTATCAGTATGTATGTACAAGTATATGAATAATTGAGTAAATACAACATTTTAAACTGCCGGCTTGTTAACATGTCAGTAATCCATCGTTAAAACATTATTTTGTCACTGATTCTTATACCTATATTTTACCTTGGTATGCATAATTAACATCTTATCATCCATGTGTAAGAGGGAGAAGGCAACAGAGTGAGGACTATACAATTAAAAAGTATCAAAGGAGTTGCACTGCAGCTGGTTATTGTTATAGTCCCACTACACATGCATACACACTAGTAACACACCACATCTCAAAGGAAATAGACAAGGTAATCAGATCTAGGTAATGAAAACCTACTTTTTACTGAGGATGGTTAATTAAGAAAATAATGAGAAACATTATTACTTAGATGACGTGACTCTAGCCTCGTTTGATAGATTGTACTTCCTCATGCATGATAAACACTTGTATGACTTTGTATGTCTGATTTGTCATTGACGTAATGGTGATAATGGATTGCACAGTCATAAAGGAGAAAACACCATCAGCTATCTCATCTATTATGTTGACCATGACATCTGGACACATGTGGCAGTCATGCCTCAAAGCAAATTGCTTCAACATGATAGGCCCAGTGTCCTTTTTTATACAAATTTTATTGTTAGTTTAATGGTGAAGGAAGTAAGGATTGGATATTATTCTGTGTTAATTTAATGACAGGTATTTTTGTATTGAATTAATAATTCTATCTCAGACTAATATTATAATGTAAACAAGTCAGTTACCAGACAACAGTTGTAGACTTCATATTTCCTTCATCATTCATTTTGAGCAAATTATCAGTTTTTCATCTATTTTACTAAAATGTATGAATGATCTCAAGACACTTTTTAAGCATTTTTGTGTAGTTTGATCTTACAATGTATTAGTGATTATACTTTGTGTCTCTCAGCTGATGGAGCATGCTTCTTTGAACAGTTAGTATATATGTAAAGCCATGGATTATCATGTCGTAGACTCAGGATCAATTTCTATATAAGAATTTACCAGAAAGAAAATAATTTTACCCTGCATACAATTTCTTTATTAACAAATTATGGCCTACTTATAGAAGTAGAAAGGATTCATGTACAGATAAAAGTAGAGTAAAGAAGGTCGTTGAACATAACTATTGAAATAATACATAGGTAACTTAATACATAGGTAGGTATATCAAAGCCTAGGATAAATCACAATCCTAAATTTGACATGTATACTTTACATACAAGACGTTGTGTTCAGCTATAACACTGTTAAAATTTGTGATTTGAGATCTATATCTGTCTGTTACAGGGTTGTTACAAGTGTGTTTCTATATTCCTTGCTAGGAAAAGATGAGTGTGGAGTTCTGTGTAATTTTGTAAATAACTCTATTACATATGTATCATTATAATCTTTAGACATTACACCAGACATGATTTGATGTTTACACAGATGTGATAGTTCTATGTTCCAGATATTATTTGTTGTCATTTATTTTTATGAGACTAATCTTACGAGAAATAGTTAAGACAGACACAAATAGAAACCATAGAATGATTTAATGTGACACTAGTTAATTGCTAAAACAATTTGTTTTTTTAGAAGACTTTGATGTAGAAGAAAGCTGTAATAAACAATCTTAAGCAGACAAGCTAAATTTGTGTCTTGTATCTACATGTAGACCTAATTGTCACATGGTAAAATGCTGACAAAGAAAGCCTGTAATACTACAATGTTATACTGTTACAACAATAAGCGACAAAGGCTGAGTGCTGGAAAGGTTTTCAGCTTTAAATGTTGTTATTGTGGTTTTGCAGGGCCATGGGTAGTGGTGTGTTGAGATACCTAAAGCCAGTCTGACAGGACTGTTATAAATGAGACAGACTGCAGCAACGATTTACACAGCCAATCAGGACAACAATTTTCATTGAAATGTGCTTTATTTACAAGTGAATGAAGCCATGGCGGGCTAGTCAGTGAAGTGTGACTGTAGACATTGGATCAGCTGTTAGTCTAGCTTGAGGTGTTATTCTGATGCTGTGATAAGTCCGACACATATGGCTTGGTGTTAACATTATGTACAGACTTATAGAACTAATGAGTGTCTTCCTGTTGACCACTGTGTACAGACAAATTTAGATCACCAACTATTATCAGGAGGATATGTACCAGTCAGAGGCAGACAACATCAGCAGACAGCTTTCATCCACCCAGAGCTCCAACACCTTTGTTTACGTTTGCTCTAAAGACGTTTACTATAAAAACGGACATGCCTGTCAAGAGTATATAATCAGCAATTTAACTGTGGAGGGGATCTGTGTAAAGTACCCTTATCAGGAAATTAGGTATTGGTCAACATACAAGGACCCTTTCAATTGAGGTAAGAGGTCTGTTTCCTTTCTTTTGTTACTGTTTACATGTAACCACTAAATCACACATGCTGTTCTAGATATCAGGTACAGATATATGTACTGTAACTGTAACATTTGTAGGTGTAGAACAAAATGATTTATTACATTTCAAAATTTATTACACCTAACTTTAAGTCATGTTTTGCTCTAGTATTCAGTGGTTAATATATGGGGTCATGATAATCTGATGTGGATTAATCTTTATGTATTGACAGGGCAGTATATTGGTGACACAACCTGGCTAGAGTACAGAAGACCAGCTTATTTACCTCTCAAGGATCATGGTTTGTATTAAATATACTGACCATGGTAATTGATTGTGGTCATATCTGAAGTTGTTGGCATTATCAATATGAGTCAGGAAAAACGACCGGATGTGTATCACCCAAAATTAGAATCAAACACAGCATCGAGAGGTGAAAGTTCTCATTCCTCCAATCAAGCCTCTGGAGCTTATTCAAGTTCTTCCTCTGACTTTCAATCCCATCACGGTGGTAGAAGGAATTCTGGGAATTACCCTGATATTGTTGATAGTGATAATTGTTTTTTACCGTCGGAAAGTTTTAGAGACTTACGAAACACAATGGAATCCACAAATAATGCATCAAATCCAAATGACAATAGACCTAGTAATTCCACTTCTAATGATGTACAAGGCCCAAGAGCAGCACCACAGTCACCAGGGGTGGTTAGTGAACATCGCAGGTCAATCAGTGCAATTATTGATCACCAAATGCAGCAAGCATTAGAACAGAGTGGACATAATCACCAGAGGGTCAGCCCTACTCAGGGGCTGTACCCACCTGTTTCTAGCTCCTCTTTGACCACATCCACCGCAGTGATGGGTTCCACCCATATCAGTACACACGACCTCAGTACAGGCATTATCTCAGGGGTAGATGCCAATCGTGAGGCCCTCCCCGACATTTTACACTCCCATGTTGTACCTTCCCACCATGCACCCTCGGGTCACCATGGACAGTCTCATGGCCATGTCCCACCAGGAGTTGACCCACGGGTCTATACCTACCACCAGAGCCAGGGACGGCATCAATCAAGACACCACCGTGGTGGACGACCCTCGCGGGATAGGCGCCGGAGTCGGTCACGAAGTGGATCACAAACAGAAGAGCCTTGCAAGGCAAGTTGTATGAACTGCTTAGCTGCATCTACATCATTTCGATGGATACTGGTGATCCTGTCATTATTGGGGGTGTGTTGTGTAGTGACTGGCATTGTTTTAGCGGCACTCCATGCTGCTGGGAACAGCTTCCTCTTCCTGGCTATCATGTTTATAGGTAAGTCATTCAGCGGTGGGGGATGTGAATGTCACATTTATCATATAGTATATAGCTACTCTCATATATCTGCATTCATGTAAACATTAAATTTGAAGTCTGTTTGAAATGCGTGATCAGAAAAACTGACAAAAGTAATTAAGTGTATTATATCAGGGACCGAGAGGTGTACTTTACTCCAAATGACAGATTATGTAATGTGTAGAAGGTATGATCTAGGTGAGGAATGGATTGTCATTACCTTTACAACCTTACCAGTACCTGTGGAGAGTTTGGTAAATTTTACAGGCAGATGATGTAATATGAATTAGGTTAAATATGGTCTAGACTGTTTAATAGTAACGTAAACATGGCTCAGTCAACTGGTGTATAGATGTTAAAGTAATCAATGCTACACAGCCAGTCAACTGTACATTATAGAAAGTGTATTGAATGGGAAGGTTTTATTTAATTAACTGGAACCAGTGATCACGGGTGGTGTTTTGATTTAACATTTAAATATTAGGGTTTAAGTATAAAGCAGTATATACAGGTAAGAATCCTATTTGTATAGTTGCTGAGTTGTAGATTGGCCCTAAGAATGCTAACAAACTAATTATAAAACCACAGGTATTTGTAGCACTTTTATTGTACTAGTGTTTATCATCTCACTTGAATTATGTTTCCTTGTTACTTGACAGTAATGACGTAGTCATTCAGCTTTCGACATGACAAGGTTTATGTTATTGTAATAAAAATTTCAGTAACTTTTCACAACAGATGTATGAGAATCAAGTGTGTAAATGTCTGTGTGAATATAGAAACCTGTGTATTACTGTGTTTTCTGCTTACACATGCACGATCAGAACAGAATCTCTATAGATTATCAATAAAGGGAGGTTTGTCCTAATAATGATGAGTGGTATGGTAGCTATGTGTTTAGAGAAGTACCCTCTGAATGTCATATTGTTCAGGACTAGAGAATTTAGAGGCTTCTCTTTGTACTAAAATGGAAAGACCATCTGCTGATGTTGTACTACAAAGTCCACGGTTGTACTCAGAGCTGTTGTTCCATGGGAGAGATTTACATGTGAAATTAGCATGTATGTCCACATGTGTCCAATCAATTATAAGATACATTGTTGGTTGCCAAATTCAATTAGCCTAATTACACAAACAAACTGACTGCTTATGATCATAGAATCATTTTATCTTGTGTTAATATTTGGATATTTTAAAGATTTTCTCTCTCATTTTTACTTCATCGATCACATTTAATCATCATATGTGTTAGTAACTAAACAGAGATATTGTTGAGAGAAATGTTAGCTCCTCATAGCCTCACTCAGTAATACTACAAGGAAATGAGAAAACCAGAGGTCATTGCTATTATACAATGTTCACCTCACAAATCAATAATAGTGGTTGGTCACTGTCCATCTAAAGGTCAGATATAAAGGTCATCACACTTGATCCTACTTAAAGATCTCTGTATTTAATACATTTGAGAATTAAAGAAAGCTTACATTATTTAGAGAATGTAGAGGAGGATATATTATTCACCTGTATGGCCCTATTGTGTCTGTGATAACCAATGGACTGGAGTGGTCAGTCCCCCCAATGCTGACCCTGTCATTAATGGACATTATGTGACCCTTAATTATAACATAAGTCTCACACAGGTGGGATGTTAAGTGAAGATCAGGTATGTTAGAGATAGGTATATATTGATGCTGTCTCTGGTTATACTACGATATCATCAGATTGTATAATAGATACATGTTGATCAAACATACGAGTACAGGTTTAGGATACACAATCTGGCATTCTTTACCTATTGACCTGTATAAGTAGGACCACCTGGATTAGTAGAATAGGTCGTACCTGGCTTCCCAGGTGTTCCTATGTTAATCTAGGATAAGCTTCAAGGATCCAGGCTTTAAGACGTTTAACTCTCCACCAGGTATTTTAATTAACCTTGGTTATGATGAGAGAGTCATTAAATACACGGAAACATAACTGGCAGACATCTAAAGAGGCTCTTTAACTTTTTTGGAAGGAATTGTGATCTTTAGTTAGCAGGAATAAATAGATTTTTTTCATGGTTTGTCAACATTAATTACACTTATGTGACTTACATGTACAAAACCCAATCTGCATGAAGTTAGAGCAGATGTTGTATTGTATTGTGTGGAAAAAAAGAGTTCTCAAATTAACAATTAAAATGTCCTTTATATTTTAACGGACTTCATTACTAGAGGAAGATTAGTACCATCTGCGACCCAAATTTTACTGATTTGTCAATTATCAGTATAACCCGACATTGGATTTATTTCTTTACAAGTTGTGGCAAAAATATATCTTTTGGTCGTTATTCTAAAATATGCAGCTCTGGAAAGGTCTTGTCTCCTGTTTGTCATAAACACAAGAATTATCCAAATTCATTTGAAATCATGATCTATACTTTCAGATGTCAAATAAGTTTATTTCAAGCATAGTTTATTAGAATTAAACATGCAAGTGGATTAGTCCACACATGATCGTAACTACAAAATATACAAGAGGATAAGTCCATACGTGATTGTAACTATAAAATATACAAGGGGATAAGTCACACATGATTGTAACTATAACATATCATATACAAGGGATTAGTGCACACATGATTGTAACTACAAAATAAACAAGGGGACTAGTCCACACATGATTGTAACTATAACATATACAAGGGGACTAGTCCACACATGATTGTAACTATAACATATACAAGGGGATTAGTCCACACATGATTGTAACTATAAAATATACAAGGGGATTAGTCCACACATGATTGTAACTATAACATATACAAGGGGACTAGTCCACACATAATTGTAACTATAAAATATACAAGGGGATTAGTGCACACATGATTGTAACTATAAAATATACAAGGGGATTAGTGCACACATGATTGTAACTATAACATATACAAGGGGATTAGTCCACACATGATTGTAACTATAACATATACAAGGGGATTAGTGCACACATGATTGTAACTATAAAATATACAAGGGGACTAGTCCACACATGATTGTAACTATAACATATACAAGGGGATTAGTGCACACATGATTGTAACTATAACATATACAAGGGGACTAGTCCACACATGATTGTAACTATAAAATATACAAGGGGACTAGTCCACACATGATTGTAACTATAACATATACAAGGGGATTAGTCACAGGGTCTACAGAGGTGTCATTATATCATAGGGTCTACAGAGGTGTCATTATACCACAGGGTCTACAGATATGTCATTATATCACAGGGTCTATAGAGGTGTCATTATACCACAGGGTCTACAGAGGTGTCATTATATCACAAGGTCTACAGAGGTGTCATTATATCACAGGGTCTACAGCGGTGTCATTATATCACAGGGTCTACAGAGGTGTCATTATATCACAGGGTCTACAGATGTGTCATTATATCACTGGGTCTACAGAGATGTCATTATATCACAGGGTCTACAGAGATGTCATTATATCACAGGGTCTACAGAGGTGTCATACCACAGGGTCTACAGAAGTGTCATTATATCACAGGGTCTACAGATATGTCATTATATCACTGGGTCTACAGAGGTGTCATTATATCACAGGGTCTACAGAGATGTCATTATACCACAGGGTTTACAGAGGTATCATTATATCACAGGGCCTACAGGGGTGTCATTATATCACAGGGTCTACAGGGGTGTCATTATATCACAGGGTCTACAGAGATGTCATTATACCACAGGGTCTATAGAGGTGTCATTATATCACAGGGTCTACAGATATGTCATTATATCACAGGGTCTACAGAGGTGTCATTATATCACAGAGTCTACAAAAGTGTCATTATATCACAGGGTCTACAGAGGTGTTATGATATCACAGGGTCTACAGAGATGTCATTATATCACAGGGTCTACAGAGGTGTTATTATATCACAGGGTCTACAGAGATGTTATTATATCACAGGGTCTACAGAGATGTCATTATATCACAGGGTCTACAGAGATGTCATTATATCACAGGGTCTACAGATACTATGACAGCTGTGTTACCTTTACAAGGATGTACATGATGTCTGTACGCTTTGTCACCGATAATGTGCCATATTTTGTATAATAGTTGTCGTTGATAGTCCTTTGTTGTTGTAATTACCTCTTTTAGATACATATTGTAATTGGGTCTCTAATTTGTGTCATTACGTACAAAAAATGGTATGATTTTGTCTGTTTCTTCAGAAGTCGGATATGATTAAAAGGATTACTCAGAGAACTTAACCACCCATTGATGTGTCTGTATATAGCTGGTACATTACATATTATACACATGCCTTTTATCTAAAATGGCTTGGGTTTGATTGCCTGGACCAGACATAAAAAGGTTTGGGGTCACCACCCCTTCTTGTAGGTTTACCTGATGCCTCAAGGTTCCACTCATATTTAGCTCTAGCACACTTCAATGTAATTAGGTAATATCAGTGTTGATCAAAGTAAAGGTAAAGTAAAGGTAAAGTGAAAGTAAAGGAAATACAAAGCAGTGCATAATGAACATGTATCGTGTAAGAAATTTGTTATTTATTGTGACATTATTGTACATTCTAAGTTTGTGAATCTAAGAATCATAGTTCATCAGGGATTAGATGTCACACCTTCTTACAAATGTCTAATGTCAGCCTTTGTACACCTTTACATCAGGATTTTCACCAAACATCCTTAATAGACAGGCTAATTTTCTCTTCAATTTTTCTGTTTAATGTATAAAGGTAAGTTACTTTACTATAGATGACATCATCCCTCCACACTGATCACAGGTACGCTGACGCAAATACAGCTCACCTACACTAACCTGTCAGCCCTAGGCTATTTGTGTACAGATCACCCGGCAAACCTTTATCCACTTACACAAACCAGTCACAGCTTTTCTCAAGATAACATCAGCTCCCTAGGCACTCAAACATCATGTTGGGAAAATAAAGTCATTATCAACATTTGAAAAGAAATACCCTCAAGAAATAAAGCATATTCTTTATAACATGTAATTTATGAGGAGTGATCATAAGAAATTTGAATGTAACAGAAGGGCATGTCCATAGGGATCAGTCAAAGTCAGGTCTACAGGAACCAGACATAGGCAGGTCTGCAGTGACCAGTCAAAGTCAGGTCTACAGGGACCAGACAATGGCATGTTAACTGGGACACAGACATAGGCAGGTCTATAGTGACCAGTCAAAGTCAGGTCTACAGGGACCATTAAAAGGCAGGTCTTCAGGGACAGACATAGGCAGGTCTTCAGGGACCAGACATAGGCAGGTCTACAGTGACCAGTCAAAGGCAGGTCTTCAGGGACCAGACAAAGGCATGTTAACTGGGACGCAGACATAGGCAGGTCTATAGTGACCAGTCAAAGTCAGGTCTACAGGAACCAGACATAGGCAGGTCTGCAGTGACCAGTCAAAGTCAGGTCTACAGGGACCAGACATAGGTAGGTCTGCAGTGACCAGTCAAAGGCAGGTCTTCAGGGACCTGACAAAGACAGGTCTACAGGGACGAGACAAAGACAGGTCTACAGGGACGAGACAAAGGCAGGTCTTCAGGGATCTGACAAAGACAGGTCTACAGGGACCAGACAAAGGCAGGTCTTCAGGGACCAGACAAAGACAGGGCTACAGTGACCACAAAGAAAAATGCAAATCTATAAGGACCAGACATGGGCAGGTTAACATGGAACAAAAAATCTCACAGGGAGCACTCCAGTCATAATCAGATCCTTTCATATGAAGTGACTTTTGAAATTAGTTATAATCTCCATGCATGAATGTCAAAAATGTAACTTATCAGGTATTCATGGTGTGGCATCAAAATGACGGTCCCTGTTGACTTTTTACTGTCTATTGGGATATATTATACTAAATATAACTGAATAAATATATTTCCATTTTGTTAGACGAATCAAATTGATGTTTCCTTTAAAATTTACCTCATTAAAACAGTTTATTTACAATGTTAACTTGAAAATGTTTGTGTTGCTGAAGCTATGAGTACCTCAGGGAACAAGACAATGTAAGTGTAAAGCTATCTATGTAGGCAGTACTAACAGACAAATCACAAGTAAAAAAAGGACGCCTGATGAACGGATGTGTGACCCTAATTTACATCGGTTTCCTTTGTAGGTTTTGTTACATCTTAATTCAGGATGGAAGTCTTTTTTATCAGCATCATTAATCTCCTTACTGCAGTACACTATATATATATATCAAAGGTACTTCCTACTGATTTATAGGGAATGATAATTAATCATTACATCAATGAAAAATGGCTATAAAGTGTTACATATAAGTGTGTAATACAAGTTGAAAGTGGAACAGACATGTAAAGTTCAACACACAGTCGGTCCTTGTAAAGATTACAAACCTTTACATTGTGATTTATAAAGCTGTTCCTAGTGAAGGTCAGTGCAGGTGCACGGTTTGACATTCACTCTACTGCCTGTTGCTTCACTCAGAAACCTGTCGTCTCTAGTGAAGGTCAGTGCAGGTGCACGGTTTGACACTCTACTGCCTGTTGCTTCACTCAGAAACCTGTCATCTCTAGTGAAGGTCAGTGCAGGTGCACGGTTTGACACTCTGCTGCCTGTTGCTTCACTCAGAAACCTGTCGTCTCTAGTGAAGGTCAGTGCAGGTGCACGGTTTGACACTCTGCTGCCTGTTGCTTCACTCAGAAACCTGTCGTCTCTAGTGAAGGTCAGTGCAGGTGCACGGTTTGACACTCACGCTACTGCCTGTTGCTTCACTCAGAAACCTGTTGTCTCTAGTGAAGGTCAGTGCAGGTGCACGGTTTGACACTCTGATGCCTGTTGCTTCACTCAGAAACCAGTCGTCTCTAGTGAAGGTCAGTGCAGGTGCACAGTTTGACTCTCTGCTGCCTGTTGTTTCACTCAGAAACCTGTCGTCTCTAGTGAAGGTCAGTGCAGGTGCACGGTTTGACACTCTGCTGCCTGTTGCATTTTGCTTCACTCAGAAGCAGAGAAAAGTTCAAGTCTGTACGTTTTTGTGTCCAGGGCAACACTTAACCATAATTGCTCTGGATGGTGTTTGATGGACCTCCCATATGTTGTTCAGTGAGGTAGCCACCTACTACTACAAGGAGCCCTTGACAAGGCTTTGGCTGTTCATAGCAGTTAATACAGCAAGCAAAATGTAGATATGTGTAGTCATACATAAACCAACAAATCTCTCAGCACTTAAATGATGAGTACTTTTAACGTTAAACAAGATTTCACAGCAGTAAACTAAGACAGTTTTAGTGTCATTAAGTACCTGTGTATATTCCACTACTGTGAGGTGTATGTAACCTGTCTAGAGTTGTGTGGTGTTTATATATGCATGGAATGATGAGTTAAACATATTCCTGTCAGGTGTGTTTTGTCATTCTTTCTTGTGTACTGTGTATACATTTCAAATCAACAGACTAATATATTCTTCATTATTGTGATCATTACTTTCTTGTCTTTATACAGAAATGTCATCTGCAAGATTCATAGATACAATCTATAAACAGTAAGATGTACATATTGATCCTGTCTAGTATACAGGTACAATGTAGACAGTCACTGACACACTGGCAATGTTCTCGTATAGTCTCGTTATAAAGTCCCAATCTTGTCTCGTTATAAACATAAAGTCCCAATCTTGTCTCGTTATAAACATTATGTCCCAATCTTGTCTGGTTATAAACATTATGTCCCAATCTTGTCTCGTTATAAAGTCCCAATCTTGTCTCATTATAAACATTATGTCCCAATATTGTCTGGTTATAAACATAATGTCCCAATAATGTCTGGTTATAAACGTGATGTCCCAATCTTGTCTGGTTATAAACATAATGTCCCAATGTTGTCTGGTTATAAACATTATGTCCCAATGTTGTCTGGTTATAAACATTATGTTCCACTCTTGTCTGGTTATAAACATTATGTCCCAATGTTGTCTGGTTATAAACATGATGTTCCAATCTTGTCTGGTTATAAACATTATGTCCCAGTCTTGTCTGGTTATAAACATTATGTTCCAATCTGTTCTGGTTATAAACATGATGTCCCAATCTATTCTGGTTATAACCGTGATGTCCCAATCTTTTCTGGTTATAACCGTGATGTCCCAATGTTGTCTGGATATAAGCATGATGTCCCAATGTTGTAGACACAGAATAGGGAACATGTAGGTCTCTGAGAGAATCAGACATTAGAATAGGGAACATGTAGGTCTCTGAGAGAATCAGACAATAGTATAGGGAACATGTAGGTCTCTGAGAGAATCAGACATTAGTATAGGGAACATGTAGGTCTCTGAGAGAATCAGACAATAGTATAGGGAACATGTAGGTCTCTGAGAGAATCAGACAATAGTATAGGGAACATGTAGGTCTCTGAGAGAATCAGACAATAGTATAGGGAACATGTAGATCTCTGAGAGAATCAGACAATAGTATAGGGAACATGTAGGTCTCTGAGAGAATCAGACAATAGTATAGGGAACATGTAGGTCTCTGAGAGAATCAGACAATAGTATAGGGAACATGTAGGTCTCTGAGAGAATCAGACAATAGTATAGGGAACATGTAGGTCTCTGAGAGAATCAGACAATAGTATAGGGAACATGTAGGTCTCTGAGAGAATCAGGCTATAGAATAGAGAACATGTAGGTCTCTGAGAGAATCAGACAATAGAATAGAGAACATGTAGGTCTCTGAGAGAATCAGACAATAGTATAGGGAACATGTAGGTCTCTGAGAGAATCACACATTAGTATAGGGAACATGTAGGTCTCTGAGAGAATCAGACAATAGTATAGGGAACATGTAGGTCTCTGAGAGAATCAGACATTAGTATAGGGAACATGTAGGTCTCTGAGAGAATCAGACAATAGTATAGGGAACATGTAGGTCTCTGAGAGAATCAGACAATAGTATAGGGAACATGTAGGTCTCTGAGAGAATCAGACAATAGTATAGGGAACATGTAGGTCTCTGAGAGAATCAGACAATAGTATAGGGAACATGTAGGTCTCTGAGAGAATCAGACAATAGTATAGGGAACATGTAGGTCTCTGAGAGAATCAGGCTATAGAATAGAGAACATGTAGGTCTCTGAGAGAATCAGACAATAGAATAGAGAACATGTAGGTCTCTGAGAGAATCAGACAATAGTATAGGGAACATGTAGGTCTCTGAGAGAATCACACATTAGTATAGGGAACATGTAGGTCTCTGAGAGAATCAGACAATAGTATAGGGAACATGTAGGTCTCTGAGAGAATCAGACATTAGTATAGGGAACATGTAGGTCTCTGAGAGAATCAGACAATAGTATAGGGAACATGTAGGTCTCTGAGAGAATCAGACAATAGTATAGGGAACATCTAGGTCTCTGAGAGAATCAGACAATAGAATAGAGAACATGTAGGTCTCTGAGAGAATCAGACATTAGTATAGGGAACATGTAGGTCTCTGAGAGAATCAGACATTAGTATAGGGAACATGTAGGTCTCTGAGAGAATCACACATTAGTATAGGGAACATGTAGGTCTCTGAGAGAATCAGACAATAGTATAGGGAACATGTAGGTCTCTGAGAGAATCAGACAATAGTATAGGGAACATGTAGGTCTCTGAGAGAATCAGACAATAGTATAGGGAACATGTAGATCTCTGAGAGAATCAGACAATAGTATAGGGAACATGTAGGTCTCTGAGAGAATCAGACATTAGTATAGGGAACATGTAGGTCTCTGAGAGAATCAGACATTAGTATAGGGAACATGTAGGTCTCTGAGAGAATCAGACAATAGTATAGGGAACATGTAGGTCTCTGAGAGAATCAGACAATAGTATAGGGAACATGTAGGTCTCTGAGAGAATCAGGCTATAGAATAGAGAACATGTAGGTCTCTGAGAGAATCAGACAATAGAATAGAGAACATGTAGGTCTCTGAGAGAATCAGACATTAGTATAGGGAACATGTAGGTCTCTGAGAGAATCAGACATTAGTATAGGGAACATGTAGGTCTCTGAGAGAATCAGACATTAGTATAGGGAACATGTAGGTCTCTGAGAGAATCAGGCTATAGAATAGAGAACATGTAGGTCTCTGAGAGAATCAGACAATAGAATAGAGAACATGTAGGTCTCTGAGAGAATCACACATTAGTATAGGGAACATGTAGGTCTCTGAGAGAATCAGACAATAGTATAGGGAACATGTAGGTCTCTGAGAGAATCAGACAATAGTATACGGAACATGTAGGTCTCTGAGAGAATCAGACAATAGTATAGGGAACATGTAGGTCTCCGAGAGAATCAGACAATAGTATAGGGAACATGTAGGTCTCTGAGAGAATCAGACAATAGTATAGGGAACATGTAGGTCTCTGAGAGAATCAGACAATAGTATAGGGAACATGTAGGTCTCTGAGAGAATCAGACAATAGTATAGGGAACATGTAGGTCTCTGAGAGAATCAGACAATAGTATAGGGAACATGTAGGTCTCTGAGAGAATCAGACAATAGTATAGGGAACATGTAGGTCTCTGAGAGAATCAGACAATAGTATAGGGAACATGTAGGTCTCTGAGAGAATCAGACAATAGTATAGGGAACATGTAGGTCTCTGAGAGAATCAGACAATAGTATAGGGAACATGTAGGTCTCTGAGAGAATCAGACAAGTCATTCTCGCTGACTCTGAAGTACTAGGTGTTACTTATTTATTTGACAACTAATTATGATATCAATAATTTATGTAGATATTGATAATTTGATAGCAGAGTAAATCAATTGGTATATACCTAGAGACAGATGGTGGAGAGTCTGGTCACTTAGAATGTTTAAGGTGCTCCACTGTAACATGTTGTAATTATGTATTGGCTGATATCAAGGATGTTAACATGTTTCTGTATCTAAGTTAATATAACCTAGCAAGGTTTTTAATAGAGTGTATTATGAGGTAGCATCTGTATAGTTTGTAATATTTGCAGAGGTTTTGATTGTGCTATATTCACGTTCATTAAAGATAACAGGATGTTGTGACATACACGAAATTTAATATCTGAACTTGTCCAACCCAGGACAACCCCAAAATTTAAGCCTCATGAAATTAAACTCTTCACTAAACTATTCTGTAATTGATCCACAAAGTTTGTGTTTTAGACCGTAAACACTGCAGTATATATTTGTGTATACATAGAACTCTCAGGTGTACGTGCTCCTTGTTAAACAGTAACATACATCAGATATTAATGAAAAACATTACTTCAAAAAGTATTGTTAAATTTGACTCAGCAGAAATTTAACCTAGTAGGGAACAGTTCCTATTGAACTACTGAACTTTTCATCCTGTTATACAATATATACGATAATGAAACACATAACCTGTACTCTCTATGAATAATCCTAATTACACAATGGTTGATAATTTATGCTCCAGTCATAATTTCTGGCGTGAAATTTACTGTTAAAATTTTCTCTCCAATAATGTAATTGAGGTATGTGTTTTTTTCTGTTTGTTGTCTTTCTTTTGTAAACAAAGTTTGATAAGATCAATTGGCATATATCTGTCTTACCTGGTTAGGGGTAATGCCCTTTGTCAACTCAGTATCTTAGAATTGGGTTGTTTACTATAAACAAAAATGTTTATTGTGATACAGATTTATAATGGATTTAGATATGTAGTTCTGTGTAAGCTCTTTGTGTAAAACAGATTTGTAGACTAGGGAGATTATCTTACAGGTCAGACATTATCATAATATCTTGAGATTGGTTTTTGAGATATCTATAAGCTGTCATGGTTTGGGGGTATAGACAGGATTTAATGGCTGGTTTTAGGGAATATAGATGAGATGTTTGACTTTTCTGTGATCACTTTACACAGGGGTAAGCCAGATTATATATCCACATAAGGCAGATGGTGCATTTAATTAGCTTTTGACAATACTATTCCTGCTGATTGTCTGGATCTTGAACCTGCATGATTTCATCTCAAAATAATAGATATCTATAGCTTGTCTGGTATGTTAAAGGCTAGCACAGTAGTTCAGATAGGAGGTCCAGTGTCTCACCCAAGTTTAAAACTCTTTGTGAGTGTGACAATAAGAGTAGGTAAAGAGTTGAACAGGTGAAGATCTGAGGTGTGTAGTTCTATGATTCATAGGTGGTTTTGTATTTCCCATCTGATGGGCCTTCCTTATGTTGTTCAGTGAAATAGCACCAGTTACTACCAGGAGACCCCCAAAATGATGCTGGCAATATACATTATATCCAGCAGACAAACCAAGGCTTTCTTCAGTGATAAAAAGAATAAACCTAGCAGCTCAGAGTATAAGCCACGAGTGCAACTACTACTGCTACATAGAATATTAACTTCAGGATTAAAAGTGAGCTACAAAACTTCCTGGTACAGGTCAGAATGGTGCCTTTGCGATGAGAGCACACACTCAACGTAAAGCCACCAATAGGAAGGCTTACTTCAAAAGTAGCATAGCATTTAATGATTATTAAAGAGAAAAACTTCTCTAAAAAAAAAAAAAAAAGCACATTTACTTTTCAATCAATCAATAGAGTCAACAAACTAAGTAAACTACAAGCCATGTCACACTGGTCTAACACAGGTAAAACTATTCATCTGGCAAAATAATCTATACATGGACTGTACCTGTCATCACTGGAGTATTGTAGAGGTGGTAACACAGGGTTTTACTGGTGCAGAACTACAAACCTGCTACAGTTCACAAACAAAAGATCTCTTAGAAGAGTTGCACTAACATAATCATGGTTACAATTTTATTCAGAGATCTAAACATGAAAGGTCCCTCTTGTTCACGATAGTGTTAATGTAGATGCAGATTGTTAACCTCAGTTTCCAGTAAATATGGGAAACAAGAAAGACTTGTCTTAAAATTCATTATTCACTTTGGTGAAAGTGAAAGTACCTTTCAAAATAAGGAGCCTGTGACATTTTAATGTAAACGAAATGTTTATGTCTATACAGAAGGGTCATTGTTACAATAGCAGTATCGGCTTACTTCTACTGACATATGTAAGTTACTTGTACTATAGCATTGGTACTTGATTGTATTGTAGTGTAACATATAACTCCCTGTTTCAGGATTGGGTGTTCTACTTGTTGTTGTGGTGGCTGTGGGATGGAAATGCACACCAAGGGGCCATGAACCCTTACATGCATTATTTGGACTGGGAGACTTTCGTCATCAACCCAGAGAAAGGCGACACCGTCACCATGGTCACCATCGTCGACGAGGGGAGGGTCAATGGTATGGAGGTATGTATCACCAGGGCTAATTGCTGAGTATGTACTGTAACTAAGGTAGGAACAGGATGTCAGGTAAAGAATTAAGTATAGCCTGATTAGATCAGATAGATGGGTCTGTCTTCTTTAATTTGTGATTTTGACAAAGAAATTGTTGATACACTGTCAAACTCCTTAGCATGTATGTAATTATTCCATGTTTACTCATACAGAAGTCAGTTGTTTGTTATAAGATTTTGCTGGACGATGTTGATGTATTTGTAGTAAACAATGTCTACCTTCCATTAAATGCTGTCATTTGCCGACAAGTAAAACCTGTTTTCAGAATTTCGAAATGTATTCAGTTGTAAATGTCTGGTGGAGTCAAATAAGTAATATGTTAAAGGGTTGATATCAAAGTATCTGTGTTGTGAAGTGTAGAAGTAATTAATGTAACTCTGGCTATGATCATTGAGGCCCCCTACCTGTCTAGGTATTGACAAACCATCCATCACATACAGCAGTAAAAATGATGGACCTATGAAAAAAATCTTATAAGAAAGATAGAAAGGTGTAAATGAAATATTTGATGTTAGTATGGACACTTGCTCCTGTCAACATTATATAAAATAAATAGAATGAGTGAAGGTAAAAAGTGACAGACTGGTCTCAAAGTGGTAATTAATGATGCATGTCTGTCTATGTCTGATTTATTGATCTTTGTCAGCTGTGAAAAATGTTGTGGTAGAGTGATGAATGAAAACAATGGTGATACAGATAGATGTATAAGGTCAGTGGTGATACAGGTAGATGTATAAGGTTAGTGGTGATACAGGTATAAGGTTAGTGGTGATACAGGTATAAGGTTAGTGGTGATACAGGTAGATGTATAAGGTTAGTGGTGATACAGGTATAAGGTTAGTGGTGATACAGGTAGATGTATAAGGTTAGTGGTGATACAGGTATAAGGTTAGTGGTGATACAGGTAGATGTATAAGGTTAGTGGTGATACAGGTAGATGTATAAGGTTAGTGGTGATACAGGTAGATGTATAAGGTTAGTGGTGATACAGGTAGATGTATAAGGTTAGTGGTGATACAGGTAGATGTATAAGGTTAGTGGTGATACAGGTATAAGGTTAGTGGTGATACAGGTAGATGTATAAGGTTAGTGGTGATACAGGTAGATGTATAAGGTTAGTGGTGATACAGGTAGTTGTATAAGGTTAGTGGTGATACAGGTAGATGTATAAGGTTAGTGGTGATACAGGTAGATGTATAAGGTTAGTGGTGATACTTGTATAAGGTTAGTGGTGATACAGGTAGATGTATAAGGTCAGTGGTGATACAGGTAGATGTATAAGGTTAGTGGTGATACAGGTAGTTGTATAAGGTTAGTGGTGATACAGGTAGATGTATAAGGTTAGGGGTGATACAGGTAGATGTATAAGGTTAGTGGTGATACAGGTAGATGTATAAGGTTAGTGGTGATACTTGTATAAGGTTAGTGGTGATACAGGTAGATGTATAAGGGTAGTGGTGATGATACATAAGGTTAGTGGTGATACAGGTATAAGGTTAGTGGTGATACAGGTAGATGTATACGGTTAGTGGTGATACAGGTATAAGGTTAGTGGTGATACAGGTAGATGTATAAGGTTAGTGGTGATACAGGTAGATGTATAAGGGTAGTGGTGATACAGGTATAAGGTTAGTGGTGATACAGGTATAAGGTTAGTGGTGATACAGGTAGATGTATACGGTTAGTGGTGATACAGGTATAAGGTTAGTGGTGATACAGGTAGATGTATAAGGTTAGTGGTGATACAGGTAGTTGTATAAGGTTAGTGGTGATACAGGTAGATGTATAAGGGTAGTGGTGATACAGGTATAAGGTTAGTGGTGATACAGGTATAAGGTTAGTGGTGATACAGGTATAAGGTTAGTGGTGATACAGGTAGATGTATACGGTTAGTGGTGATACAGGTATAAGGTTAGTGGTGATACAGGTAGATGTATAAGGTTAGTGGTGATACAGGTATAAGGTTAGTGGTGATACAGGTAGATGTATAAGGTTAGTGGTGATACAGTATAAGGTTAGTGGTGATACAGGTAGATGTATAAGGTCAGTGGTGATACAGGTAGATGTATAAGGTTAGTGGTGATACAGGTAGATGTATAAGGTTAGTGGTGATACAGGTAGTTGTATAAGGTTAGTGGTGATACAGGTAGATGTATAAGGTTAGTGGTGATACAGGTAGATGTATAAGGTTAGTGGTGATACAGGTAGATGTATAAGGTTAGTGGTGATACTTGTATAAGGTTAGTGGTGATACAGGTAGATGTATAAGGTCAGTGGTGATACAGGTAGATGTATAAGGTTAGTGGTGATACAGGTAGTTGTATAAGGTTAGTGGTGATACAGGTAGTATAAGGTGTATAAGGTAGTGTGATACAGGTATAAGGTTAGTGGTGATACAGGTATAACAGGTAGTAGTGGTGATACAGGTATAAGGTTAGTATGATACAGGTAGATGTATACGGTTAGTGGTGATACAGGTATAAGGTTAGTGGTGATACAGGTAGATGTATAAGGTTAGTGGTGATACAGGTAGTTGTATAAGGTTAATGGTGATACAGGTATAAGGTTAGTGGTGATACAGGTAGATGTATAAGGTTAGTGGTGATACAGGTATAAGGTTAGTGGTGATACAGGTAGATGTATAAGGTTAGTGGTGATACAGGTAGTTGTATAAGGTTAGTGGTGATACAGGTATAAGGTTAGTGGTATTACAGGTAGATGTATAAGGTTAGTGGTGATACAGGTAGTTGTATAAGGTTAGTGGTGATACAGGTATAAAGTTAGTGGTGATACAGGTATAAGGTTAGTGGTGATACAGGTATAAGGTTAGTGGTGATACAGGTATAAGGTTAGTGGTATTACAGGTAGATGAATAAGGTTAGTGGTGATACAGGTAGTTGTATAAGGTTAGTGGTGATACAGGTATAAAGTTAGTGGTGATACAGGTATAAGGTTAGTGGTGATACAGGTATAAGTTAGTGGTGATACAGGTAGATGTATAAGGTTAGTGGTGATACAGGTATAAGGTTAGTGGTGATACAGGTATAAGGTTAGTGGTGATACAGGTGTAAGGTTAGTGGTGATACAGGTATAAGGTTAGTGGTGATACAGGTATAAGGTTAGTGGTGATACAGGTAGATGTATAAGGTTAGTGGTGATACAGGTAGATGTATAAGGTTAGTGGTGATACAGGTAGATGTATAAGGTTAGTGGTGATACAGGTAGATGTATAAGGTTAGTGGTGATACAGGTATAAGGTTAGTGGTGATACAGGTATAAGTTAGTGGTGATACAGGTATAAGGTTAATGGTGATACAGGTATAAGATGGTAACAGGTTAGTGGTGATACAGGTATAAGGTTAGTGGTGATACAGGTATAAGGTTAGTGGTGATACAGGTATAAGGTTAGTGGTGATACAGGTATAAGGTTAGTGGTGATACAGGTAGATGTATAAGGTTAGTGGTGATACAGGTAGATGTATAAGGTTAGTGGTGATACAGGTAGATGTATAAGGTTAGTGATGATACAGGTAGATGTATAAGGTTAGTGGTGATACAGGTAGATGTATAAGGTTAGTGGTGATACAGGTATAAGGTTAGTGGTGATACAGGTATAAGGTTAGTGGTGATACAGGTAGATGTATAAGGTTAGTGGTGATACAGGTATAAGGTTAGTGGTGATACAGGTATAAGGTTAGTGGTGATACAGGTATAAGGTTAGTAGTGATACAGGTAGATGTATAAGGGTTAGTGGTGATACAGGTAGATGTATAAGGTTAGTGGTGATACAGGAAGTGGTTTGTATAAGGTTAATGATGATGAAACTTATAGCACCTGTTTAAGGTGAAAGTTAGTGGTTATACAAGTTTTTGTTCATGTTTAAGTTTCATTGTAATACATAATATACTCTAGTTCTAGTATTAGCGATATATATTATACAATGTTCTACAGCTAATTAACTTGTGTAATGTTCTGACAGGTGTGATGTACCCAGAGTTCCAGTATCGACGCCCACCACCATCATACAACGTGTCTATGCAGGAGTTTCAGCATCAGTTAGTAATGGCTCAGAACCAGCCACGTACCTTTGATGATGTGCCAGTGGAGGACTATAGCTTACCAAGCTCTCCACCTCCCTCATACCGCTCGCGGGCCAGCACAGTTAGAACTGGCATACAGATCACATTCCCACCATCCCGAGCGGACCAACCAAACTCTCGTCCCCCAACTTATCGTTCTCATGTTGGCACTGACCAGAATTCACATGCTCGTCCCTCCCTGCCTCGAGATGATGATGGAAATGTAGTGACAGGTGGTGACATTCAGATAGAGGTTCCAAACATTAGTGCTATAAATATCATCAGTACCAGTAATCCTTCTAACATAGCCCCGGGCCTTAATATGGAGGGCCCCTCGTCAAGCCAACCAGCTGTGTCGCAGGGTCCATCTACCAGTGCTATAGACACAACAGGTGCTAGTGGCCAAACAATAGTGACAGTCACACACACACCTGCTGAGCAGGCACAAAGGACAAAAATTACAGATCAACATACTGAGCAAACGAGTGAGGTTCCTGGAGAGGATGAATATCCAATGGAAACACCACTTTGACCGCAGCATTACTTCCATCTTGTCATTACTGTCACATATCTTAATTATATGGGGATTATTTCAACGGTGCACAAGTCATGCTCTGTAGTATTACAAGTGAGAGTGGGTATTACTGATGAAACATCATGCATCATTGTACGGCGTATGGATTCCGAAGTTTATCATGTTGTTGTACGGAGTGTGGAGACAGAAAAAGGAATTTGTCACTTCATTGGAGTATGAAAGCAGTATTTATAAAGTATGTTTGAAGTTTATTATTTGTTGTTGTGTTGAGAGTGAAGATGGATGTTGATCATTTGTCACTATGTGGAGCATGAAAGTATATTTATAAAGTGTTAAAACGATTATTTTTCATGGGGAATTTATTTTGGTTCAGTTTGAATGTACTCTTAATCAACAAAATGTCCACAAATTTTAACCTGATCAAAGTGAACATGGATTATATATAGCACTAGTGAATTATGTGATCAAGGCTGAACCACAAAATCAGGTGTCAACAAAAAAATACATTTTCAGGAAACCTTGAAATTTGAGCCCCACAAAAAATATGATTTCACAGTATTGGAAGTTGATCGTTTGTATGGAGTATGAAAGCAGTAGCTATGTTACAGTCAGATTACAAAGCACACTGTGTGAAGTAGTGTGTACATTGTTCTTTGTGAACTAGGTTAGATTGACCTGTTTTTTATTCTGTTGATAGAAATGTTGTGTTGTAGAAGTGACTGTTGTTTAACACAGTTACCTTATGTTTTAATCTGATTTATAAGATTTTACCTGTTTTGTCGTGGTTGGTTTTACATTCTTCAGGACATGGAATGTATTCTGGTATGAATCTCTTTACAGTTTTACATGTGACAACAATGTTTTAAATACCTGAACTCTAGTCTGGGTATAGACACGAATCACTGACATCGGCAGTCAGCATCTTTACAGTCGCCTATTTTTATGTGCTTGTTTACCAAGTCCTGTTTTATCACTGATATTGTATTGAAATGAGGACCAAAAATCATTCGTCAGTTTAATAGTTGTTATAACCAATAGACATCTACGTTTTAGTGTACATGAAGATGGTTGGAAAATTGCTTCTAAATAATGCTGTTAGTGCAATGGTTTGTCATACAAAGGATTGTAAATAACCAAGATGGCTATAAGATGCTGTTTCATACATACCTGTGTGAAGTATATTTTTCTATGTATTTATCAAACATTACCTATCATTACCATTGTCACAGGAATTCGACATGTACAAGTCCCATAATTGTGAATCGTTATGTTTAACAGTAAATTTCAATACTGTCAAACTGAGTTAAATTGCAGCCAGTGTTAATACTACACTGACAATGTCCTGTGTCAGTGATACTACACTGACAATGTCCTGTGTTAGTAATACTACACTGACAATGTCCTGTGTTAGTAATACTACACTGACAATGTCCTGTGTCAGTAATACTACACTGACAATGTCCTGTGTCAGTAATACTACACTGACAATGTCCTGTGTCAGTAATACTACACAGACAATGTCCTGTGTCAGTAATACTACACTGACAATGTCCTGTGTCAGTAATACTACACTGACAATGTCCTGTGTCAGTGATACTACACAGACAATGTCCTGTGTCAGTGATACTACACAGACAATGTCCTGTGTCAGTGATACTACACTGACAATGTCCTGTGTCAGTGATACTACACTGACAATGTCCTGTGTCAGTAATACTACACTGACAATGTCCTGTGTCAGTAATACTACACTGACAATATGCTTTGTCAGTAATACTACACTGACAATGTCCTGTGTCAGTAATACTACACTGACAATGTCCTGTGTCAGTAATACTACACTGACAATGTCCTGTGTCAGTAATACTACACTGACAATGTCCTGTGTCAGTAATACTACACTGACAATGTCCTGTGTCAGTAATACTACACTGACAATGTGCTGTGTCAGTAATACTACAATGACAATGTCCTGTGTCAGTAATACTACACTGACAATGTGCTGTGTCAGTAATACTACACTGACAATGTCCTGTGTCAGTAATACTACACTGACAATGTGCTGTGTCAGTAATACTACAATGACAATGTGCTGTGTCAGTAATACTACACTGACAATGTGCTGTGTCAGTAATACTACACTGACAATGTCCTGTGTCAGTAATACTACACTGACAATGTCCTGTGTCAGTAATACTACACTGACAATATGCTGTGTCAATAATACTACACTGACAATGTCCTGTGTCAGTAATACTACACTGACAATGTGCTGTGTCAGTAATACTACAATGACAATGTGCTGTGTCAGTAATACTACAATGACAATGTCCTGTGTCAGTAATACTACACTGACAATGTGCTGTGTCAGTAATACTACACTGACAATGTCCTGTGTCAGTAATACTACACTGACAATGTGCTGTGTCAGTAATACTACAATGACAATGTGCTGTGTCAGTAATACTACACTGACAATGTGCTGTGTCAGTAATACTACACTGACAATGTCCTGTGTCAGTAATACTACACTGACAATGTCCTGTGTCAGTAATACTACACTGACAATATGCTGTGTCAGTAATACTACACTGACAATGTCCTGTGTCAGTAATACTACACTGACAATGTCCTGTGTCAGTAATACTACACTGACAATATGCTGTGTCAGTAATACTACACTGACAATGTCCTGTGTCAGTAATACTACACTGACAATGTCCTGTGTCAGTAATACTACACTGACAATGTCCTGTGTCAGTAATACTACACTGACAATATGCTGTGTCAGTAATACTACACTGACAGTGTCCTGTGTCAGTAATACTACACTGACAATGTCCTGTGTCAGTAATACTACACTGACAGTGTCCTGTGTCAGTAATACTACACTGACAATATGCTGTGTCAGTAATACTACACAGACAATGACCTGTGTCAGTAATACTACACTGACAATGTCCTGTGTCAGTAATACTACACAGACAATGTCCTGTGTCAGAAATACTGTTAGTAATGCTACACAGAAAATGTGCTGTGTCAGTAATACTACACAGACAATGTCCTGTGTCAGTAATACTAAACTGACAATGTGCTGTGTCAGTAATACTACACTGACAATGTCCTGTGTCAGTAATACTACACAGACAATGTGCTGTGTCAGTAATACTACACTGACAATGTCCTGTGTCAGTAATACTACACAGACAATGTCCTGTGTCAGTGATACTACACTGACAATGTCCTGTGTTAGTAATACTACACTGACAATGTCCTGTGTTAGTGATACTACACTGACAATGTCCTGTGTTAGTAATGCTACACAGACAAGTCCTGTGTTAGTAATACTACACTGACAATGTGCTGTGTTAGTAATGCTACACTGACAATGTGCTGTGTTAGTAATGCTACACTGACAATGTGCTGTGTCAGTAATACTACACTGACAATGTCCTGTGTTAGTAATACTACACAGACAATGTCCTGTGTCAGTAATACTACACTGACAATGTCCTGTGTTAGTAATGCTACACAGACAAGTCCTGTGTTAGTAATACTACACTGACAATGTGCTGTGTTAGTAATGCTACACTGACAATGTGCTGTGTTAGTAATACTACACAGACAATGTCCTGTGTTAGTGATAATACACTGACAATATCCTGTGTTAGTAATGCTACACTGACAATGCCCTGTTATTGACTGATGTAGGACCAATATACCATGTCTCTGACTTTGTTAATTTCTGACACTAGCATTTTCCACTTGTTTTCAGCTTTTAGATTCCTTTAGTTATGGGTTATTTATGAACAGAGATAATTGTGAGGACTTGTACAAGTCTAAGGAAAACTGTTAATTTGGACCATGTAACAATGTACAGTTAATATTTATTATAATATTTATTTGATAAACTTGTTATTTAATGATATTGTTGACATTGTACATAATCAGACAAATTCTGAACTGAAACAAGTCCGGCCTATGCAAATAACCTGTTTCCTGTGATGGCATTCTGGGATGCCTTTGTCTCATTCCAGATTTTATAAAGCTTATAATTAATATTTTATAATGCAGACCTATGTACTAGGATGAGTGAGAAATAATTGGATGGCATATCTTTCTAAAAGATTTATTAAAATGTTCTATTTCAAATCAGTTTCACAGTAATTTTATTCTGGTTGTTAGCAATAGTGTAACCAATATATTGATGGCCACTCGTCATCTTACCTGTAAGCTGAGATCATAATACATGCTGGTGTTTGTAGCTGCTGTTACCTGGAAATTCTATATTTCTTACTTTTAATGATTATTTTTTTATCACATTCCTTCTGCTGTGATTTTGTGAAACACTGTTTAAACTGTTGATTAATCTCCATAACTGGTTGTTATAATGACATCGGGCCTTTTATATTAGGAAAAGTAACAGGCTATTTAATTATGTCAGCTTTTCATATACATGTCTATGTCCTGCTTTATAATTTGATATTCCTTTTTAAGTGATCGTGACAAGATCTGGGTTTTCTTGCGATTAAAAAAATCACAGAATTCTTAATTGTATAGCAGTAGGTTTGGTAGCAGAGTAAGTTGTTGTCACAATATGGATATCATGAGCATCGACAAACTTGTTTAAATTTTGTGGTTTCATGCATTAGTCATCTGATGAATAACAACACTCGATTGGAGAGATGTTCTAGTTTTTCTGATTCTGTATCAATTTTAAAGGTGAAAGTTCACTAAATAGCTCATGTGAAATAAACGATAAAATGGCACATTTCTTTTACTTCAATTATATTTTTAATCCTACATTGGCTCTTAACAGGATGTGCAATATTTAATTTCTTTGTTAAAAAAATCCCCCGACACATTATTTTGTCTTGTTTGTGTATAGCGTGAGAAAATTTAAAATTTGTCGATGAGAATTGAGAATACTTTGAAAATTTTTCTGCTTCTTTGAAGAAATAGTAACGGTCAAGAGAGGAATATATTTTTATAAAATTTGAGAAAATTATTGTGCCAGTGGAAAAATGCTGTCATTTTTTTAAATTTCTGAAAAATCATGTGATATTTTACGGTCTTAGTACACACTGTTGGTGTATGACAATGAACACTAGTTTGACTAAATTTCAAAATAATTGTCATAAAAAGTGTTCAGGGATTTATAGATGGCAGTATATGTGTATCCAACTGATTTAGCCGTTTAGCCGAGGTCAAAGTTCATTGTCAATCTTTATTAATCACAGAGGTGATTGACTCATGTTTTCATCAAGATGCTGATTTTTTAGTTGGAGAAAAGAAGTATCTATTTTGCATTGAAGATGTAACCTATAACTCTGCTATTCTGTATTAAACTTTCAAAATAAGACATTGTTTATTGCTGTTTGTCATTAAAACCCAACAGTATTCAGCAGATTCCAACCATCAGATGATTTTTTATATTTTATACATAGACAGTTCTACTGTTCTGAGTTATCATCATTATAACAGATAACTGTCAATACAAAATAGAAAAATGACCGTCACAAAGAAATAGAATGAGTGTCACTATTAAACAGAGATAGGATTGTCTCTATAAAATAGACAGAGGATTGTCTCTATAAAATAGACAGAGGATTATCACTATAAAATAGAAATAGGATTGTCTCTATAAAATAGACAGAGGATTGTCACTATAAAATAGAAATAGGATTGTCTCTATAAAATAGACAGAGGATTGTCTCTATAAAATAGACAGAGGATTGTCACTATAAAATAGACAGAGGATTGTCACTATAAAATAGAAATAGGATTGTCACTATAAAATAGACAGAGGATTGTCTCTATAAAATAGACAGAGGATTGTCACTATAAAATAGACATAGGATTGTCTCTATAAAATAGACAGAGGATTGTCTCTATAAAATAGACAGAGGATTGTCTCTATAAAATAGACAGAGGATTGTCTCTATAAAATAGACAGAGGATTGTCTCTACTATAATAAAATAGACAGAGGATTGTCACTATAAAATTGACAGACAGAGGATTGTCTCTATAAAATAGACAGAGGATTGTCTCTACAAAATAGACAGAGGATTGTCTCTATAAAATAGACAGAGGATTGTCTCTATAAAATAGACATAGGATTGTCTCTATAAAATAGACAGAGGATTGTCTCTATAAAATAGACAGAGGATTGTCTCTATAAAATAGACATAGGATTGTCTCTATAAAATAGACAGAGGATTGTCTCTATAAAATAGACAGAGGATTGTCTCTATAAAATAGACATAGGATTGTCTCTATAAAATAGACAGAGGATTGTCTCTACAAAATAGACAGAGGATTGTCTCTATAAAATAGACAGAGGATTGTCTCTATAAAATAGACAGAGGATTGTCTCTATAAAATAGACAGAGGATTGTCTCTATAAAATAGACAGAGGATTGTCTCTACAAAATAGACAGAGGATTGTCTCTATAAAATAGACAGAGGATTGTCTCTATAAAATAGACAAAATAGGATTGTCTCTATAAAATAGACAGAGGATTGTCTCTATAAAATAGACAGATTGTCACTATAAAATAGATTTGTCTCTATAAAATAGACAGAGGATTGTCTCTATAAAATAGACAGAGGATTGTCTCTATAAAATAGACAGAGGATTGTCTCTATAAAATAGAAATAGGATTGTCACTATAAAATAGAAATAGGATTGTCTCTATAAAATAGACATTGTCAGAAATAGATTGTCTCTATAAAATAGACAGAGGATTGTCACTATAAAATAGACAGAGGATTGTCACTATAAAATAGACTATAAAATAGACAGAGGATTGTCTCTATAAAAAAGGATTGTCTCTATAAAATAGACAGATTGTCACTGTATAAGAGTAATAATTATTGTGACTACGAAAGATTTAAAATGGTTCTCACTAAAAAAATGAAAAAGACTCACTTGGAAAGAGATAATTTAGTGTCGCTATCTAAATGTTAAAACGATTGTTACAGTGAAAAAGTAAAAAGGATTGTCACTATGAAAGAGATCAATAATTGTCTTTATGAAAAAGTTAAAATGATTGTCACTATTAAAGAAAGAAATAATTATAACTATGAAACAGTAAAGAGGATTGTCACTGTGAAAAAGTAAAATGGATGGTCATAATGAAAGAGATAAATAATTGTCATTATGATAAAGTAAAAATGATTGAAGTTAACGGTACTTGGTACATATGGTTGGAATGACACATGGGATAAATTTGAGTTCCGCTTTGTATCCTAACCACTCTAAAGCTGGAGAAGGCAGTAACAGTTAACCTGAGATAAATTATGATGTACAACCCTTGAGGTACCAAACAAGTGTTTACAGGTCAAGTAGCTTCCTGTTTGCTGAGTAAACAGAAATGTCTTTCCATCAGACTCTCCTATCTCGTTGACTTCCAGTAGATTATGTCTTTATAATACTGCTTTTATTTAGGATTCTTGAATGAAGTTGGAATATGGTACAATTTATACCTAATCATCATCTTTAACTTAACTTTTACAAACTTCACAAAAAACAAAACAAAAAATTTAGGGCGGATGTAGTTTAAATTGAAAACCCTAATTTTTTTTATTGAGTCACATCCATCCACAGAGATTTTACTTCCAAGTTAAATGAATAAACTGACAACACATAAAGAACAAACAGTCCATTGTACAAAATCTCTTTATTTTTTGTAGTGAAAGTTTTATCTGTGACAAAAAGTTACCTTGAATCTTTAATTTCACTTTATGTTTTATAGATAGAATCTAATGAATCTTTAATTACGTTTTAAAAGAATTTTTTTTTGTATTTCATTATAAATCGGATCAAGATAAGAACATTTTTGATCAAATCATTGATCAATTAAAGCTGTTTTAGTTTTATCATATACGAGATATATTTACATAATTTAATAAAAAAAATCTGTCAATTTCTTAAAATTTTAACAAAAAGCTCTTTCAGATATCAAGGTAAATCTCAATCACAGGTTCTAGTATGCAGCCAAGATATGATCGCACATAAAGTAACCTTTGACCTCTCGATATCCTCTCCCCAATATGTCTTCTTTGAGTTCAAACTTTTTTGTCAATGGAGGTAAAGAGAGGCACCAGACTCCTAACCATGATGAATCAGAGTGACAACACCACTAAATTCACCGTGTATTTGTAGGAGATCTGAAGTCTGACAGGTCCCTATGGCAGTGATAAAACCTTTATCTAGATACTAGTATCACAGTCCGGTAACAAGGAAGGTAACCCAGTACGTACAAATATTGCAACATTGTAACAATAAATCAACAAACAAAACCATAACAATATTTAACAGTATAAATCAACACCATACACAGGAAAAACCAACCATGATAAATGAGGATTATCACTCCAGAAAATATCTCCTAGGCCTCTCTGTCTATAGATAAGTAAAGTCTGACATTGACAGAAACACGTTTTCAGTAAAAATTTGAACTGTAAGTAAAAATAAATATATCTGTTTTCAATTTATCTTTTCAGATAATGATTCATTACAACATTCTGTGGTCCACTTTGCGGCAAACTTAAAACAGAAAATTAAACTGACCGAGAAAATATCTGTTTTATAGATCTTTGTATACTGGAACATATAATATAAACAGCTGGAAAGATGATCATTAAACATACAATAAATTAGCAACAAGACATTGGATACCACATTTCAACAACATTGTATTTTCAGTCTATAGTGTTGTTGACACATAACCAGTAAGCTGACTCTTAAGAATTATCTGCACATGAGCCAGCTCTTTTTTATTATTGAATGGGAAACCCACCCATAGCTGGTTCTTAATTTCATGCTGTTGACGGGGGAACCTGCACATAGCTAGTTCTTAATTTTTTGTTGTTGACAGGGGAACCTGCACATAATTGGCCCTATTTTTGCTGTCAACACAAGGAACCTGTACACTAACTGACCTAAAACTTTTGTGTTTGTTACTAAGGAACATAAAAACTATTAGTAGCTGACCCTGAACTTTCTGTTGGTGACAGATCTAGAAAAACCTGCCAACAGCTGCGCCTAAACTTTTTTGTTGGTGACAGAGGAACCAGTAACCTATCAGTAGCTGACCCTAAATTTTCTGCTGTTGACATAAAGAGCCTGCAAACTGACTGACCTATACATTTAGCTGCTGACACAGGAACTTACACAAAACTGTCCCTACTGCTGACACAGGTACCTCCCCACAGCTAGCTCTAAACATTTGTAGCTGCTGAATTTGCACTCTAAAGTGGGATTACTCACACTCTGATGTGGGGTTACTTACACTCTGATGTAGGGTTACTTACACTCTGATGTGGGGTTACTTACACTGTGATGTGGGGTTACTTACACTCTGATGTGGGGTTACTTACACTCTGATGTGGGGTTACTTACACTGTGATGTGGGGTTACTTACACTCTGATGTGGGGTTACTTACACTCTGATGTGGGGTTACTTACACTCTGATGTGGGGTTACTTACACTGTGATGAGGGGTTACTTACACTCTGATGTGGGGTTACTTACACTCTGATGTAGGGTTACTTACACTCTGATGTGGGGTTACTTACATGCTGATGTGGGGTTACTTACACTCTGATGTGGGGTTACTTACACTGTAATGTAGGGTTACTTACACTCTGATGTGGGGTTACTTACACTCTGATGTGGGGTTACTTACACTCTGATGTGGGGTTACTTACACTGTGATGTGGGGTTACTTACACTAATGTGGGGTTACTTACACTAATGTGGGGTTACTTACACATTGATGTGGGGTTACTTACACTCTGATGTGGGGTTACTTACACTAATGTGGGGTTACTTACACATTGATGTGGAGTTACTTACACTCTGATGTGGGGTTACTTACACTCTGATGTGGGGTTACTTACACTGTGATGTGGGGTTACTTACACTCTGATGTGGGGTTACTTACACTCTGATGTGGGGTTACTTACACTGTGATGTGGGGTTACTTACACTCTGATGTGGGGTTACTTACACTAATGTGGGGTTACTTACACTGTAATGTGGGGTTACTTACACTGTAATGTGGGGTTACTTACACTGTAATGTGGGGTTACTTACACATTGATGTGGGGTTACTTACACTCTGATGTGGGGTTACTTACACTCTGATGTGGGGTTACTTACACGTTGATGTGGGGTTACTTATACTTTGATGTAGGGTTACTTACACTCTGATGTGGGGTTACTTACACGTTGATGTGGGGTTACTTATACTTTGATGTAGGGTTACTTACACTCTGATGTGGGGTTACTTACACTGTAATGTGGGGTTACTTATACTCTGATGTAGGGTTACTTACACTCTGATGTGGGGTTACTTATACTCTGATGTAGGGTTACTTACACTCTGATGTAGGGTTACTTACGCTTCAATGTATTTTTATAGTGTTGCATAGTATTCATCACAGTCCTACAAAGGCCCCCTACGATAAGAAACGTGTAATTTTGTAAAATTACCTGCATTCCATTGAACCTCATTGTGTGTAAAACATATGACTTATCAATGATTAATCTTCTATATGTTAGAGAACTTCAATCTTTGATCTGTGTAGCTATGTCAAATAACCCATATAGTCTTAATCATGTAAACAAACATTTCACAAAACAAAACACTCACTTTTGATTCAATCATGACACAAGCTATGAGATTTTTTCCAAAACTGAATTGCTGAACAACCCTATAAATAACAGGAAAAATGCCATAATATTGAGTCCTTGTTAGAATGTACTGCTAATTTGTTACTATTTACCTATAACAACACACTGAACACAATATTTGAAACAATATCAAGGTTACAAAACATATTCAACATAAATATAATTATATGGCATAGAATCCTGTAATGTATACAAATACTTTGGCAGTATAAGCCTCCATGTAAACCAAAGTTGACCACTGGCTGTGGAACATTGTTCTTGGTTAAAACTTGAAAGACACAATAGGTAAAAGTCAGGATTACTCTCCATCCCAAAACTTGTGTATAATTTTCCTTATTATCACTGTAACACATCCAATTATTTTCACTGGCTATAGTTTGATCCTAAATTGCTCTCAAAATTGGTTGAGCTTAAAGGCATCCCTGGTTCACAATGAATCGACAAAAATGGCTGAGTTTATGTGCAAAGAGAGTTGGCACATTAACTGTGGTGTGACCATAGTGTCTGGCTGTGATTGTTGTTCACTCATATGTCTATCTCATCTCCACAGTGATCTGTGACCATGGTGTCTGGCCGTGGTCTCTGTTCACTCATATGTCTATCTCATCTCCACAGTGATCTGTGACCATGGTGTCTGGCCGTGGTCTCTGTTCACTCATATGTCTATCTCATCTCCACAGTGATCTGTGACCATGGTGTCTGGCCGTGGTCTCTGTTCACTCATATGTCTATCTCATCTCCACAGTGATCTGTGACCATGGTGTCTCGCCATGGTCCCCGTTCACTCATATCTCTATCTCATCTCCACAGTCATCTGTGACCATGGTGTCTGGCCGTGGTCTCTGTTCACTCATATGTCTATCTCATCTCCACGGTGATCTGTGACCATGGTGTCTGGCTGTGGTCTCTGTTCACTCATATGTCTATCTCATCTCCACGGTGATCTGTGACCATGGTGTCTGGCTGTGGTCTCTGTTCACTCATATGTCTATCTCATCTCCACAGTGATCTGTGACCATGGTGTCTGGCCGTGGTCTCTGTTCACTCATATGTCTATCTCATCTCCACAGTGATCTGTGACCATGGTGTCTGGCAGTGGTCTCTGTTCACTCATACGTCTATCTCATCTCCACAGTGATCTGTGACCATGGTGTCTGGCTGTGGTCTCTGTTCACTCATATGTCTATCTCATCTCCACAGTGATCTGTGACCATGGTGTCTGGCAGTGGTCTCTGTTCACTCATATGTCTATCTCATCTCCACGGTGATCTGTGACCATGGTGTCTGGCTGTGGTCTCTGTTCACTCATATGTCTATCTCATCTCCACAGTGATCTGTGACCATGGTGTCTCGCCATGGTCCCCGTTCACTCATATCTCTATCTCATCTCCACAGTCATCTGTGACCATGGTGTCTGGCAGTGGTCTCTGTTCACTCATACGTCTATCTCATCTCCACAGTGATCTGTGACCATGGTGTCTGGCCGTGGTCTCTGTTCACTCATATGTCTATCTCATCTCCACAGTGATCTGTGACCATGGTGTCTGGCCGTGGTCTCTGTTCACTCATATGTCTATCTCATCTCCACAGTGATCTGTGACCGTGGTGTGACCGTGGTGTGACCTTGGTGTGACCTTGTAGTCAGTAACTATGGTATCTTCACTCACATGTCTATTGGATAAGTACATGGTGATCAGTTACATAGCTGCCATCTTGTCTCAGTGTACCACAGTTACGTGTGCCTACTCATATGTCCATACCAACTGGAGCTGGGACAGTCTGAACACAATTAAAGGATACCTCTGTTACTATTACATAACAATGACTCTTATATAAGTTAAACAAAACATTTACCAGGATTATAAGCTGTTATACCAAACTGAAATGTTATCTTGATTAAGATATTCAAGACCTTTTATCATCAAAAACCCTTTATCATCAAAAACCCTTTATCAGTGAAAACCTATAAGCCTATAAAAGATGTATATAATATGTCTTCAATACAATAATATGACAGAAATAAAAAATATTGTCATCTGGTAAGATGGTCAGCAAACTAAACTGGACAAAACTTACTTCGGTTGAAGAGTGATTAAGTACAAGGTAAGATTAGACAGGTGTGTTTACTCACCTTTAAATCTAACAAGTGATAGGGCACATCTAGACATACATCCTTGCGCTGCACCTTAAGATGGCCTCTAGCTGATGCTGGACCTATGACTTTCACCTCTTCACCTCGCCATAACACATTACCATCACTGGCCAATTCTACAACCAATAACAAAGGTAAGGTAATTTAAATAAAACACATCTTTTGTAGCATTTGAAATTTTCTCTTCTCACCCAAACTAACAAGGATCCAAAGTATACACCTCCCTACAGATACTAGTATATACCTCCCTACAGATACTAGTATATACCTCCCTACAGATACTAGTATATACCTCCCTACAGATACTAGTATATACCTCCCTACAGATACTAGTATATACCTCCCTACAGATACTAGTATATACCTCCCTACAGATACTAGTATATACCTCCCTACAGATACTAGTATATACTACAGATACTAGTATATACATCCCTACAGATACTAGTATATACACCTCCCTACAGATACTAGTATATACCTCCCTACAGATACTAGTATATACCTCCCTACAGATACTAGTATATACCTCCCTACAGATACTAGTATATACCTCCCTACAGATACTAGTATATACCTCCCTACAGATACTAGTATATACATCCCTACAGATACTAGTATATACCTCCCTACAGATACTAGTATATACCTCCCTACAGATACTAGTATACACCTCCCTACAGATACTAGTATAGACATCCCTACAGATACTAGTATACACCTCCCTACAGATACTAGTATATACCTCCCCTCAGATACTAGTATATACCTCCCTACAGATACTAGTATATACCTCCCTACAGATACTAGTATATACCTCCCTACAGATACTAGTATATACCTCCCTACAGATACTAGTATATACCTCCCTACAGATACTAGTATATACATCCCTACAGATACTAGTATATACACCTCCCTACAGATACTAGTATATACCTCCCTACAGATACTAGTATATACATCCCTACAGATACTAGTATATACCTCCCTACAGATACTAGTATATACCTCCCTACAGATACTAGTATATACATCCCTACAGATACTAGTATATACCTCCCTACAGATACTAGTATATACCTCCCTACAGATACTAGTATATACCTCCCTACAGATACTAGTATATACCTCCCTACAGATACTAGTATATACCTCCCTACAGATACTAGTATATACCTCCCTACAGATACTAGTATATACCTCCCTACAGATACTAGTATATACCTCCCTACAGATACTAGTATATACCTCCCTACAGATACTAGTATATACCTCCCTACAGATACTAGTATATACCTAGTATATACCTCCCTACAGATACTAGTATATACCTCCCTACAGATACTAGTATATACCTCCCTACAGATACTAGTATATACCTCCCTACAGATACTAGTATATACCTCCCTACAGATACTAGTATATACCTCCCTACAGATACTAGTATATACCTCCCTACAGATACTAGTACTAGTATATACCTCCCTACAGATACTAGTATATACCTCCCTACAGATACTAGTATATACCTCCCTACAGATACTAGTATACACCTCCCTACAGATACTAGTATATACCTCCCTACAGATACCAGTATATACCTCCCTACAGATACTAGTATATACCTCCCTACAGATACTAGTATATACCTCCCTACAGATACTAGTATATACCTCCCTACAGATACTAGTATATACCTCCCTACAGATACTAGTATATACCTCCCTACAGATACTAGTATATACATCCCTACAGATACTAGTATACATCCCTACAGATACTAGTATATACCTCCCTACAGATACTAGTATATACCTCCCTACAGATACTAGTATATACCTCCCTACAGATACTAGTATATACCTCCCTACAGATACTAGTATATACCTCCCTACAGATACTAGTATACACAATCTATAAACATGTAGATGATACAATCTGACAATAATAAAATGTCCACAGACAGACTGACAAAGACTGGTACAAACTGTATAAAATTTGGACACAGCTAGCTATGGTTTAGTGAAAATTTCAAATGATAATTATCTGGAGATGGATTTGCTGACATGGGTCAGATTGAAACACGTTTTTGAGAAACAGTAAGAGAACAGGATTTTTAAAACCCATTGATATGGAGAATGTGACCTTGTGACATGGTAAAACCAGATAATATGGTACATACTTGGAAAATCATCCTTCATGATTCTGAATTGTGGGTAGCTCAGTCGTACATTTCCTGCCACGTTGTAAGACCTGGTGGCGGGGACAGCTGGTGCTGCTTCCTAAAACAGCCATATTTAGTGTTTATCCCAAATAGAACACCCCAGTAAAAGAAATTCAATGAAAAAGTTGCTATAAATTCTTTATTCCTAGTATGAACGTTCAAGCATAGGGTCAAAGTCATTCTGTTTGATTAATGAACTCATTTATTTAAACCTAGTAAATGTGATGAAGTATTTATCAAATGAGCTAATTATTTTAAAGTGAAGTGCTAACCATTCTGGTTTTGTTTCTTTACACAACAAAGCCTGACAAACATTAATGAGCTGAGAAATCAGAACATTTGATAGTGTTGTTAACCTGGTATTTTTCTTCTTTTTTATTTTAACAAGATTTGATACCTAACACTATGACATTCTGATATTAACAGAAAAGTCTGCTGAATACAGATTACACCTAAGGGGAGATAACTGAGTACTGACCAGGCTTATTTTGTAGTAGTTTGAAGCTTGCTGGAGTAATCGAGGGTCTTTCTTTGGTCCATTGTCTTTTGTTTTACTTCTTTTTCTGAGGGATAAAACAGCAAATATATGAAAAGGTATGCTCAGAGAAAGTTTTGATTGATGTGAGAATTCTTCCTATCTGTTTGAACACATTTCAAATTTGTAATCCAAATAAACTGTAAGTACAAAATTTGTAAACACATACAGCAGATGTATTGTAACAGGATTTGTTTAAATGTAACATATTCACGAGAAAATTCAGGCAGGTCTATCAAAATCAAGGAAAATCTTTAAAATCCTGATCAAAGGATTTGCCCTGGTAAAACTGGGTCTTCCTTCTGCTTTAGATGTATTTTGTATAGAAAGATAACTGTTGACTGCTCTTGTGCCTGTACTCACCTATGTATAAGGTATATAGCCTTAGGGGTGCCCTGTTGTGCTTGTACTCACCTCTGTATGGAGTATGCAGCCTTAGGGGCAACACCTTGTGCCTATACTCACCTCTGTATGGAGTATGCAGCCTTAGGAGCACCACCTTGTGCCTATACTCACCTCTGTATGGAGTATGCAGCCTTAGGGGCACCACCTTGTGCCTATACTCACCTCTGTATGGAGTATGCAGCCTTAGGGGCACCACCTTGTGCCTATACTCACCTCTGTACTGGGTATGTTGCCTTTGAGGTGCCCTGTTGTGCCTGGAGATGTTTCCGTTTTTCTGGCCACAGTTTACGCTGGTGATAGCCCTTCCAAGTGGCTTGTATACGGCATGCTGCTTTATCATACTTCTCAGCTCTCATGGCCTCCAACTGTTGTCGAGTCCCTTCACTATACAAAATAAAAGTTGCTCATGTGACAATATATTTAAGTTCGACAGGTTTCCCCAAAATTTCAATTAAATTCAGTTTTCTTTCCATCAGTTACTTTTAACTTATAAACTACTGTATTTTTTCCAAGCAGTAAAACTGTTTTTATTTGACTTTTGTTCATCCTTATTGTCTCTGAATTTTGACTATTTTGACAGGTAACCTACCTGAAGAAGATATGTTTCTTGCCCAGAGTCCATTGTGTACTGACATAAGGGAGCTTACTGTCATCCATGGCCTTCAGGAAACTGTTCAGTATTGCCTGCCAAGTAGAGTATTTATAAATAAATAGCAAAATACTACAGTTAAACTTGCACTTTATCTTTATAAGTTTCACCACATGTTCCAATGATGAAGATATCTGTGACTTAAATAGTAACATGGGAATTACCTGTGTGAACTCAACTGCAACTGACATAGTATCATTGGAATTACCAATGTGAAGTCAACTGTGACTGAAATAGTAACAGGAAAATTACCAATGTGAAGTCAACTGTGACTGAAATAGTAACAGGAGAATTACCAATGTGAAGTCAACTGTGACTGAAATAGTAACAGGAGAATTACCAATGTGAGGTCAACTGTGACTGAAATAGTAACAGGAGAATTACCAATGTGAAGTCAACTGTGACTGAAATAGTAACAGGAGAATTACCAATGTGACATTATCTATGACTGCATATAATTGCCAATCTGTAGGCATTGAAGTATAAAGATAAAGCCTTGATCCTTTACCTTACAGTGTTCCTGTTGTGAACTAGTCTGGTAAGGATTCCAGTGGTGAAGGAAGATTGTGTAGCGGTGGTTGAAGGACTTGTACCTCATTCTGTGTGGAATACCTACACACAAATCAATGTTACAATCACACTACTAGTACTCTGCTATCTTTAGCTCCACACTTTTGTGTCAATATCAATGACACTATATTCTAACATTATTTGAATTTGTTGGCAGATCCTGAAACACATTTCTTACTTAGTGGAATAAAAGACTCAAGCAAATATTCATAAACATATAACTCACCTCCTGCCATCAGCTGGACGGTGTCCAGAACTTGAAGTGACCTTAACTGCCGAAGAATGACGTCCTTGTCAAACATGTCCATTTCACAGCGATCATTACTCTGTGAATATAAAATTAAACCTCACACAAAATTACTAAACTATATAAGTATATAAGTACAGTTTGATTTATAATTTCCAATATCTGAGAATACATAGTTTTAATTTCATTGAATAATTCCATGTCCCACTATCAGTACAGACTATTCTGATAATGTTTAGTACCTTGAGACAGTGAATGAAGTGTGGTTTTGTGTGGACCAAGGTTCTAATTAGACTGTCAAGCTTGCTCTGGAAGTCACTGGACAGAGTGCCTCGAACTTCTTCTGATCTACAAAATTAGACAAAACATAATTCTGATTTAAAACATTCAGAATCAGAGGACTAAAACAGCCTGAAATAAGATTGATGAATGGAATCTGCTGGTGATTTAAGTAAACTGGGGCACCTGGCTAAGTCATCTGTATGTCATATATAAACTGGTACTGGTAGTTTGCTGGGAATCTCTTAATTGATATAAAAATATTATATCAACTCACTCTACATACTATAACATCTACTCACTCTACATACTATAACATCTACTCACTCTACATACTATAACATCTACTCACTCTCACTCTACATACTATAACATCTAAAAAAAAAACGACTACATACTATAACATCTACTCAATATAAATACTATAACATATACTATAACATAACATCTACTCACTATACATACTATAACATCTACTCACTCTACATACTATAACATCTACTCACTCTACATACTATAACATCTACTCACTCTACATACTATAACATCTACTCACTCTACATACTATAACATCTACTCACTCTACATACTATAACATCTACTCACTCTACATACTACAACATCTACTCACTCTACATACTATAACATCTACTCACTCTACATACTATAACATCTACTCACTCTACATACTATAACATCTACTCACTCTACATACTATAACATCTACTAACTCTACATACTATAACATCTAATTACTCTACATACTATAACATCTACTCACTCTACATACTATAACATCTACTCACTCTACTCACTCTACTCACTCTACATACTATAACATCTACTCACTCTACATACTATAACATCTACTCACTCTACTCACTCTACATACTATAACATCTACTCACTCTACATACTATAACATCTACTCACTCTACATACTATAACATCTATCTACTCACTCACTCTACATACTATAACATCTACTATAACATCTACTCACTCTACATACTATAACATCTACTCACTCTACATACTATAACATCTACTCACTCTACATACTATAACATCTACTATAACATCTACTCACTCTACATACTATAACATCTACTCACTCTAAAATATACTATAACATCTACTCACTCTACATACTATAACATCTACTCACTCTACATACTATAACATCTACTCACTCTACATACTATAACATCTACTCACTCTACATACTATAACATCTACTCACTCTACATACTATAACATCTACTCACTCTACATACTATAACATCTACTCACTCTACATACTATAACATCTACTCACTCTACATACTATAACATCTACTCACTCTACATACTATAACATCTACTCACTCTACATACTATAACATCTACTCACTCTACATACTATAACATCTACTCACTCTACATACTATAACATCTACTCACTCTACATACTATAACATCTACTCACTCTACATACTATAACATCTACTCACTCTACATACTATAACATCTACTCACTCTACATACTATAACATCTACTCACTCTACATACTATAACATCTACTCACTCTACATACATATACATACTACATCTACTACTAACATCTACTACTCTACATACTATAACATCTACTCACTCTACATACTATAACATCTACTCACTCTACATACTATAACATCTACTCATATAACATCTACTATCTACTACATACTATAACATCTACTCACTCTACATACTATAACATCTACTCACTCTACATACTATAACATCTACTCACTCTACATACTATAACATCTACTCACTATAACATCTACTCACTCTACATACTATAACATCTACTCACTCTACATACTATACTCATCTACTATAACATCTACTCACTCTACATACTATAACATCTACTCACTCTACATACTATAACATCTACTCACTCTACATACTATAACATCTACTCACTACAAACTACAACAACAAAAACTACATACAATAACATCAACTCACTCTACATACTATAACATCTACTCACTCTACATACTATAACATCTACTCACTCTACTACTACTAAACATCTACTCACTCTACATCTACTATAACATCTACTCATCTACTACATACATACTATAACATCTACTCACTCTACATACTATAACATCTACTCACTCTACATACTATAACATCTACTATAACATCTACTCACTCTACATACTATAACATCTACTCACTCTACATACTATAACATCTACTATAACATCTACTCACTCTACATACTATAACATCTACTCACTCTACATACTATAACATCTACTCACTCTACATACTATAACATCTACTCACTCTACATACTATAACATCTACTCACTCTACATACTATAACATCTACTCACTCTACATCTACTATAACATCTACTCACTCTACATACTATAACATCTACTCACATCTACATCTACTCACTAACATCTATAACATCTACTCACTCTACATACTATAACATCTACTCACTCTACATACTATAAAATCTACTCTACTCTCTACATTCTATAACATCTACTCACTCTACATACTATAACATCTACTCACTCTACATACTATAACATCTACTATAACATCTACTCATCTACTATAACATCTCACTCTACTACTAAACATCTACTCACTCTACATACTATAACATCTACTCACTCTACATACTATAACATCTACTCACTCTACATACTATAACATCTACTATAATCTACTATACATACTACACTCTACATACTATAACATCTACTCACTCTACATACTATAACATCTACTCACTCTACATACTATAACATCTACTCACTCTACATCTACTCACTCTACATACTATATACTATAACATCTACTCACTCTACTATAACATCTACTCACTCTACATACTATAACATCTACTCACTCTACATACTATAACATCTACATCTACTCACTCTACATACTATAACATCTACTCACTCTACATACTATAACATCTACTCACTCTACATACTATAACATCTACTATAACATCTACTCACTCTACATACTATAACATCTACTCACTCTACATACTATAACATCTACTCACTCTACATACTATAACATCTACTCACTCTACATACTATAACATCTACTCACTCTACATACTATAACATCTACTCACTCTACATACTATAACATCTACTCACTCTACATACTATAACATCTACTCACTCTACATACTATAACATCTACTCACTCTACATACTATAACATCTACTCACTCTACATACTATAACATCTACTCACTCTACATACTATAACATCTACTATAACATCTACTCACTCTACATACTATAACATCTACTCACTCTACATACTATAACATCTACTATAACATCTACTCACTCTACATACTATAACATCTACTACTATAACATCTACATACATATAACATCTACTCACTCTACATACTATAACATCTACTCACTCTACATACTATAACATCTACTCACTCTACATACTATAACATCTACTCACTCTACATACTATAACATCTACTCACTCTACATACTATAACATCTACTCACTCTACATACTATAACATCTACTCACTCTACATACTATAACATCTACTCACTCTACATACTATAACATCTACTCACTCTACATACTATAACATCTACTCACTCTACATACTATAACATCTACTCACTCTACATACTATAACATCTACTCACTCTACATACTATAACATCTACTCACTCTACATCTACTCACTCTACATATAAACATCTACTCACTCTACATACTATAACATCTACTCACTCTACATACTATAACATCTACTCACTCTACATACTATAACATCTACTCACTCTACATACTATAACATCTAGTCCCTGAAAACCTGTTTATATATTTATAGGATATTATTATTAAATATATATCTAACTAGAAGAAAAGCATTGAGATAATGAGCAAAAGCTATAAATTACTTGGAATTTACCAAGTGCAAGGGGCATAACTCTGTCAAAATAAATTAAACCTCGAGTGAATATTCTTGACATTAGTGCAAATTAAAACTTGAAGGGCCATAACTCTAAAAGAAATTGCCAGAAATCAGTGAAAATTTAACATGGACTAGATATTTATTATCTAAACATACATCCAAAATATTATTTAATTCTACCGAGACATTCTGAATCATGGTGTGGAAACTAAATCCAGACGGTTGAATGGACAGACGGGACAGACTTGGGTAACACTATATGCTCCCTATATTTTAGTAACAAGGCATAAAAACCTACCCATAGTGTCCTGATGATGGCAGTATTCTATGTTTCACAGAGAGATTATGAAAACCTACCCATAGTGTCCTGATGATGGCAGTATTCTGTGTTTCACAGAGAGATTATGAAAACCTACCCATAGTGTCCTGATGACAGCAGTATTCGGTGTTTCACAGAGAGATGATGAAAACCTAGCCATAGTGTCCTTATGACAGCAGTAATCTGTGTTTCACAGAGAGATTATGAAAACCTACCCATAGTGTCCTGGTGATGGCAGTATTCTATGTTTCACAGAGAGATTATGAAAACCTACCCATAGTGTCCTGATGATGGCAGCATTCTGTGTTTCACAGAGATATTATGAAAACCTACCCATAGTGTCCTGATGACAGCAGTAATCTGTGTTTCACAGAGAGATTATGAAAACCTCCCATAGTGTCCTGGTGATGGCAGTATTCTGTGTTTCACAGAGAGATTATGAAAACCTACCCATAGTGTCCTGATGACAGCAGTAATCTGTGTTTCACAGAGAGATTATGAAAACCTCCCATAGTGTCCTGGTGATGGCAGTATTCTGTTTCACAGAGAGATTATGAAAACCTCCCATAGTGTCCTGGTGATGGCAGTATTCTATGTTTCACAGAGAGATTATGAAAACCTACCCATAGTGTCCTGGTGATGGCAGTATTCTATGTTTCACAGAGAGATTATGAAAACCTACCCATAGTGTCCTGATGATGGCAGCATTCTGTGTTTCACAGAGAGATTATGAAAACCTACCCATAGTGTCCTGATGACAGCAGTAATCTGTGTTTCACAGAGAGATTATGAAAACCTCCCATAGTGTCCTGGTGATGGCAGTATTCTATGTTTCACAGAGAGATTATGAAAACCTCCCATAGTGTCCTGGTGATGGCAGTATTCTATGTTTCACAGAGAGATTATGAAAACCTCCCATAGTGTCCTGGTGATGGCAGCATTCTGTGTTTCACAGAGATATTATGAAAACCTACCCATAGTGTCCTGATGACAGCAATATTCTGTATTTCACAGAGAGATTATGAAAACCTACCCATAGTGTCCTGATGATGGCAGTATTCTGTGTTTCATGCCTTTAGGTCCTGGTCCACTACCTGTAACCATAACAACAGTACATGTTTATACAGATATAATCTAGGATATGAAAAACCTACAGAAATGTTTGTCTATCAACATTCAGGTTCTCTGAAATGGCTTCTTCAAAAACAAAATTCATCTACATTTCTAACTGAATGTACCCAAAACAAATCTTCTTAGATAAAAAACAAATGCCAATGACTCCAAATTAAGTCATCACCAATTTTAATGCTTTCAACAAATTTGAATCAAAGAAATTAAAATTTCTAATGAATTACTATTGTTCTTAAAGTTCCCGAGAAACTAAGATAAACATAAAATCTTACACCCCAAAAAAACATGTTCAATCAGTGGAAAAAACTTCATATAGTTACAAATTCAATCTCAACAAAATCCTTCATTATTTCATGCTTTTTGATTGAAAAATGGATTGAACAATGTTTTCTACCTTGTTTTTGTAGATTAGAGTTGAACACTCTAAGGTATAGTATCTAATTTGATTTACATAGTAGTTGAACTATGGGGCACTGAATCAAGGAGGACACAGATATACAACATACGATACTTACTACTAGAGCTCTTAGTCTCCCGAGCAAACAAGTGGGACACAAACCCAAAGTTACAGTTCTGTTTGGAGAGGATACAAATGATGTCATCAGAAAGCTGGTCACGATTGTTGGTTAGGAAGTTAGAGGCATCATACACCACACGGCCAGCAAAATGGCGGATACCAAACACACACGATGCCTTGGGTAGCGGTTCAAAAAAACTACAAACAGAGCACAAAGATATAAACAATATGATCACATGCAAACGGTTTGTCAAGGTGTGCAACAGTTTGGTCTGTATATATAAAAAATAGCCAGATTAATTACTTTAAATTTAACATCTTTACCATTCAAAGTCAGAGATTGATAATTAACAGACATGAGAAGAAAAAGGGATCTTGGCCCTTTTGCACTTTGGACCAGATGAGTTCAAAATAAAACAAAAGAAAACAAGTCTTGCAGCTCATAGCAGGATCATTTGTTTAAGGCCCATTGGCCAAGTTAACCTGAAGTGAAATATTAAATGCATTATTTAATCACAGGAAAGGATAACCCTACTAGATAGAGTGACACTTTAACAGATATAATTGTAGTTTGTGTTGTGTTTATTGACTCACTAGTTGTTGATCCTATGGTGGACTTTGGCCTTGCTGACAAAAGTGTCCGGTGATGTTCGTGGCTGAGCACATTCTGTCTCCAGTATATTGATTAAGCCGCTCCTCTACAATATCAGAGTAAAACATGAGTCACTGTGTCAGATATACAATAGGATACGGAGTAACTCACTCCTCTACAATATCAGAGTAAAATATGAGTCACTGTGTCATATATACAGTAGGATACGGAGTAACTCACTCCTCTTCAATATCAGAGTAAAACATGAGTCACTGTGTCATATATACAATAGGATACGGAGTAACTCACTCCTCTACAATAACAGAGTAAAACATGAGTCACTGTGTCAGATATACAATAGGATACGGAGTAACTCACTCCTCTACAATATCAGAGTAAAATATGAGTCACTGTGTCAGATATACAATAGGATACTGAGTAACTCATTCCTCTACAATATCAGAGTAAAACATGAGTCACTGTGCCAGATATACAATACTGAGTAATTCACTCCTCTACAATATCAGAGTAAAACAATGAGTCACTGTGTCAAATATACAATACCAAGGAAACAGCTCCTCTACAACATCAGGACAAAACATGAGTCACTTTCACATAGGACGAGATCTAGGATTAGCTGAGAAGGGTTTCAGGACTGACCTACTATGGATGAGAGGAGCTCTGGGATTTGTTAAGAAGAGTTTTGGCACTGACCTACCTTGGATGAGAGAAGCTCTAGGATTGGTTCATTGTCAAAGTAAGTGACTTCCACATCAGCTTGCACACCTTCCTCTCTGAGAGACTGCATGGTGCTCTTGAACACATGGGTATTGTAGAAATGTTGCATGGTTTCTGCACACAGATTTATACAGAGTTGTTCCAGTCGATTACACTGTAAGTAAGACAACACTGGTTTAATGTCACTTGAAACAAACTGGCTTGAACATGTAATCAGAGTATTATACAGATGAACACATGAATCTTGTTTGACAGCTACTATAATTTTAACATTTCGAAATAGGTAAGAATTTGTCTGTTTACCTCAGCTGTCTCAAATCCAAACATATCTACAATACTGATGAAACCATCTAATCTGGTCTTCTTACTCAGGTTACTACACACACTGCTTGTCAGAGATGGGTTCCGACTCAGAGGCATGTTTCTCACCCCAGACAGTCCCAGGGCATCTACAACAGAGACAGACATGGTAAGTAAGGTATAAAGGGCATGTTTCTCACCCCAGACAGCTCAAGGGTATCTATAACAGAGAGGGACACGGTAAGTAAGGTATAAAGGGCATGTATCTCACCCCAGACAGTCCTAGGGCATCTACAACAGAGACATACATGTATGGTAAAGATGTCAATTATACCATGCTTAACAAGTTAAATTAAAAGAAATATTGTGACAATAAATGTCTGAGAGATCATTCATACAATCTCTTTGATGTCTGACAAATGGTCTGTATCCATTCTGAATTAGGTTTGACAGGGATGACAGAGTTACCAACCTTGATGTCTGACAAATGGTACGTATCTATTCTGAATAAGGCTTGACAGGGATGACAGAGTTACCAACCTTGATGAAGATTAGATTCTGTGCTGTCTGACAGCGTAGAATTACTGGTAGGTCTCCTGATGCTGTTGGCACGCTTTAATATTGCTGACACTGTTCTGAAGTAGAGGGCCTTGCTCAGGGCATCTCTCGTTGTATTTGCCTGGTAAACACATATACTTTTCAGATATGATTCAATGATATAGCTAGATAAATACAGTACATTAGATGAAACATTCACTGTCTATGTCATTACATTACAAAAGTTCCTAATTTTGGTAATATAACAAATTTTGAGCCACCACTGTAAAATTTCAAATATATGGTCTTCAGATAAACCCCAAAGGGAGACAATCGCTGATAGCTAATTTGGCCATAACAGCCAAGATCACCATAGGACGTTTGAAGGACATTGGTCAGCAGTGACCTGTAGGCAGACTGCAATGTCTTTAGATGCCTTATTATAGCACAATACCAAGAGAAAAAAAAACAACAATATAATATAACAAACTTTCAAATTCATTAGGTGTCTTATGTTTTTGTTTTGTTAGCAATGTGAAAGTTGATCAAAGTTGTTCAAAAGTTTGTATAGCTTCTTACAAAGGTGAATCAGTCATAGAATTCAAACATACTACACCACCAGAGCGTTTTATCAAAGACTCATAGGAATCCATTGCTGAATTTAACCACAGATTTATGTATAATAGGTGTTAACTGCTTGTAGGTATCATAAAGCAACACAGAAAGCTGAACAATGAAAACTGATATTCATTATGTAATAAGTAACAATGAATTTCTGTGATTTTGCATAAACTGGGAAATTTGTAAATCATGTGTGAAGTAAAGTTGGTGTACAGCAGATCATTGCCTTACCATGGTGACATCTGCCAGTGACTTGCAGACTTGTCCTCGAGAATTTCTGGTCCGAGTGGTAAAGCCACGGTACAGGGCAACCCCAGACACTCCCAACAGGGCAGCTACAGCCTTGATTTCTGTAAATATCCAACAACATCATACAATACTAGACTGACATCAGATACTTTGATGTATATAAATACTGATAGGAAAGATACAGCAAATTTTACCTGAATGATACTACCTGGTTGATACTACATATGAATTATATGTGATGATTACTAATAATGTTTTACAGTAAAAACAACTCATTTTAATTACACACTGAATACAGCGATCAGAGTGAAGCTTGAAACAGAAGCCAGAGTGTAGACTTAACCACAATAAACAGGCTACACAACATCTGGCAGTATTTGTCTGATCACCGTATATCAGTGTTGTATGCAAATTTACCATTGTTGCCAACCAGGTCCAGTTCTGGACTTGTGCTGTCTACATACTTACCATTGTTGCCAACCAGGTCAAGTTCTGGACTTGTGCTGTCCACATACTTACCATTGTTGCCAACCAGGTCCAGTTCTGGACTTCCACAAGGTACAATTCTAGACCATTGCCCTAAACAAACTTACCACCCACCAGGTCCAGTTCTAGACTTGTGCTGTCCACATACTTACCAATGTTGCCCATCAGGTCCAGTTCTAGACTTGCACCCTCCACAAACTTACCATTGTTGCCAATCAGGTCCAGCTCTAAACCAGTGCCTTCTACAAACTCAATATTTCCCAACAGGAGGACAGCAGAAAACACTCTCATAACATCTGAGAATGGAATCCCTAAGATTGACAGGGCACTCTGTAAAACAAATCAGTACATATTCTTAAACAAGCTCAGGCAGTCAGTACATATTCTAAAACAAGCTCAGGCAGTCAGTACATATTCTAAAACAAGCTCAGGCAGTCAGGACATATTCTAAAACAAGCTCAGGCAGTCAGGACATATTCTCTGTACTAAAACAAGCTCAGGCAGTCAGTACATATTCTAAAACAAGCTCAGGCAGTCAGTACATATTCTAAAACAAGCTCAGGCAGTCAGTACATATTCTAAAACAAGCTCAGGCAGTCAGTACATATTCTCTGTAATAAAACAAGCTCATGCAGTCAGTACATATTCTAAAACAAGCTCAGGCAGTCAGTACATATTCTAAAACAAGCTCAGGCAGTCAGTACATATTCTCTGTACTAAAACAAGCTCAGGCAGTCAGTACATATTCTAAAACAAGCTCAGGCAGTCAGTACATATTCTAAAACAAGCTCAGGCAGTCAGTACATATTCTAAAACAAGCTCAGGCAGTCAGTACATATTCTCTGTACTAAAACAAGCTCAGGCAGTCAGTACATATTCTAAAACAAGCTCAGGCAGTCAGGACATATTCTAAAAACAAGCTCAGGCAGTCAGTACATATTCTAAAACAAGCTCAGGCAGTCAGTACATATTCTAAAACAAGCTCAGGCAGTCAGTACATATTCTAAAACAAGTTCAGGCAGTCAGGACATATTCTAAAACAAGCTAGGCAGTCAGTACATATTCTCTGTACTAAAACAAGCTCAGGCAGTCAGTACATATTCTAAAACAAGCTAGGCAGTCAGTACATATTCTCTGTACTAAAACAAGCTCAGGCAGTCAGTACATATTCTAAAACAAGCTAGGCAGTCAGTACATATTCTCTGTACTAAAACAAGCTCAGGCAGTCAGTACATATTCTAAAACAAGCTCAGGCAGTCAGTACATATTCTCTGTACTAAAACAAGCTCAGGCAGTCAGTACATATTCTAAAACAAGCTCAGGCAGTCAGTACATATTCTAAAACAAGCTCAGGCAGTCAGTACATATTCTAAAACAAGCTCAGGCAGTCAGCTACATATTATTCTAAAACAAGCTCTCAGTACTAAAACAACAAGCTCAGGCAGTCAGTACATATTCTAAAACAAGCTCAGGCATTCAGTACATATTCTAAAACAAGCTCAGGCATTCAGTACATATTCTCTGTACTAAAACAAGCTCAGACAGTCAGTACATATTCTAAAACAAGCTAGGCAGTCAGTACATATTCTAATACAAGCTCAGGCAGTCAGTACATATTCTCTGTACTAAAACAAGCTCAGGCAGTCAGTACATATTCTCTGTACTAAAACAAGCTCAGGCAGTCAGTACATATCCTAAAACAAGCTCAGGCAGTCAGGATATATTCTAAAACAAGCTCAGGCAGTCAGTACATATTCTCTGTACTAAAACAAGCTCAGGCAGTCAGTACATATTCTAAGGCAGTTAAAACAAGCTCAGGCAGTCAGTACATATTCTCTGTACTAAAACAAGCTCAGGCAGTCAGTACATATTCTCTGTACTAAAACAAGCTCAGGCAGTCAGTACATATTCTAAAACAAGCTCAGGCAGTCAGTACATATTCTAAAACAAGCTCAGGCAGTCAGTACATATTCTCTGTACTAAAACAAGCTCAGGCAGTCAGGACATATTCTAAAACAAGCCCAGATTCTAAAACAAGCTCAGGCAGTCAGTACAAGCTCAGGCAGTCAGAACATATTCTAAAACAACCTAGGCAGTCAGTACATATTCTCTGTACTAAAACAAGCTCAGGCAGTCAGTACATATTCTAAGGCAGTCAGTACATATTCTCTAAAAAAGCTCAGGCAGTCAGTACATCATTCTCTGCTCAGGCTAAAACAAGCTCAGGCAGTCAGTACATATTCATATTCTAAAACAAGCTCAGGCAGTCAGTACATAAAACAAGCTCAGGCAGTCAGTACATATTCTAAAACAAGCTCAGATTCTAAAACAAGCTCAGGCAGTCAGTACATATCCTAAAACAAGCTCAGGCAGTCAGTACATATCCTAAAACAAGCTCAGGCAGTCAGTACATATTCTAAAACAAGCTCAGGCAGTCAGTACATATTCTAAAACAAGCTAGGCAGTCAGTACATATTCTAAAACAAGCTCAGGCAGTCAGTTCATATTCTAAAACAAGCTCAAGCAGTCAGTACATATTCCCTGTACTAAAACAAGCTCAGGCAGTCAGTACATATTCTCTGTACTAAAACAAGCTCAGGCAGTCAGTACATATTCTCTGTACTAAAACAAGCTCAGGCATTCAGTACATATTCTCTGTACTAAAACAAGCTCAGACAGTCAGTACATATTCTAAAACAAGCTAGGCAGTCAGTACATATTCTAAAACAAGCTCAGGCAGTCAGTACATATTCTAAAACAAGCTCAGGCAGTCAGTACATATTCTCTGTACTAAAACAAGCTCAGGCAGTCAGTACATATTCTAAAACAAGCTAGGCAGTCAGTACATATTCTCTGTACTAAAACAAGCTCAGGCAGTCAGTACATATTCTAAAACAAGCTCAGGCAGTCAGGACATATTCTAAAACAAGCTCAGGCAGTCAGTACATATTCTAAAACAAGCTCAGGCAGTCAGTACATATTCCCTGTACTAAAACAAGCTCAGGCAGTCAGTACATATTCCCTGTACTAAAACAAGCTCAGGCAGTCAGTACATATTCCCTGTACTAAAACAAGCTCAGGCAGTCAGTACATATTCCCTGTACTAAAACAAGCTCAGGCAGTCAGTACATATTCTCTGTACTAAAACAAGCTCAGGCAGTCAGTACATGTTCTAAAACAAGCTCAGGCAGTCAGTACGTATTCCCTGTACTAAAATAAGCTCAAGCAGTCAGTACATATTCCCTGTACTAAAACAAGCTCAGGCAGTCAGGACATATTCTAAAACAAGCTCAGGCAGTCAGTACATATTCTAAAACAAGCTCAGGCAGTCAGTACATATTCTAAAACAAGCTCAGGCAGTCAGTACATATTCTCTGTACTAAAACAAGCTCAGGCAGTCAGTACATATTCTCTGTACTAAAACAAGCTCAGGCAGTCAGGACATATTCTCTGTACTAAAACAAGCTCAGGCAGTCAGTACATATTCCCTGTACTAAAACAAGCTCAGGCAGTCAGTACATATTCCCTGTACTAAAACAAGCTCAGGCAGTCAGTACATATTCTAAAACAAGCTAGGCAGTCAGTACATATTCTAAAACAAGCTCAGGCAGTCAGTACTGTACTAAAACAAGAGGCAGTAGTACATATTCTCTGTACAAAACAAGCTCGGGCAGTCAGGACATATTCTCTGTACTAAAACAAGCTCAGGCAGTCAGTACATATTCTAAAACAAGCTCAGGCAGTCAGTACATATTCCCTGTACTAACACCAAAGAGTAAAATTACAGGGAATAACATTGCCTTTCATCGTCTTTAATAAAATTTTATCTTTATGACCTTGACCTTTCATTACTTGACTTTAAACCAAGGAACACTTGCTATAAAAGTAAAAATCATGGTTTTATAATGTTGATCATTGTTGTGATGATGTCATGGAAATTGACGATTGTCACTCGAAATATAAAATCTAATTTTCATACAAAGTAGAATTTTTTCCAGAGATTGACCAATAACCACTAAAAATCAATTGTATCTGGTGTTACCTTCCAAGCTTCAAACCGTGCTTTGTCCTCCAATTCATTCTGCAGTGTGCTTCCTGAACTGAGGTAGCGAAGGTTGTGAATGGAGTATCCAGTCAGGTGCAGCTTAGCTGTCAAGGGAGATAATCAGGTTTACATTTGTGTATCTATAGTACACAATGTTATAAGGAAAATAAACAACTTGGGGCGACGACAAGGTACCGGTAGTGTTACCTATGTTCCTTTACAGTAAATAATGTTATGAGGAAAGGGAGGTTGGTTTGATACAAGATGAAGCTGTTTGATACAAGATGAAGCTGATTGATACAAGATGAAGCTGTTTGATACAAGATGAAGCTGTTTGATACAAGATGAAGCTGTTTGATACAAGATGAAGCTGATTGATGTCTATTCAAGAGAATTCATCTTTAAATCATGACAAAGATACCTAAGTAGTATTATAATGCATGAAGTTTAACCGCAAAATATCTCTCACAATGTACAGGTCAGCACAAAATATCTCTCACAATGTACAGCTCAGTGCCAAATATTATAAAAATATATATGATAAAGATATAAAAATTGTTGACCAAAATCTCCTACGGCGGCCTGTCTGCATGTCGACTTTAGTCGCCTATGGCGCCCTGTCTGCATGTCGACTTTACTGCGCCGAAAGGGATAACCACCATCTTTAACATTTCTTTACTTTTGTTTTTCATCGGTTGCCTCCTAGATATCAATATTTAGGTCCTTGTTCAATTATCATTTAGCTTTACTGTATCTAAAACTAAATTGGAACTGAAAGGTTATATTCACATGTATGTCTTCTGTAAATCTTTAATAATGCATGGGTTAGGCTGCTGGTGGACTTATAGTCCCTGAGGTTTACTGCACCTTGTTTGCCAGGTTTTGATTCCTGCAAACATTGGCACGGCTCAGAATACAGACAATGTATATTTGGCATTCATTCCAAATTATCAGATTTATGAAAATTATTAGATTTATCAAATTATGGGCTAATGCATTTTGACATTTCTTTGGATCAGTTTTGGCTTTCATCAATTGCCGTCTGGGCTTCACAATTTTGGCCGTTAGAATCATTAAAGAGTCCAAGGAGAATTAACAGCTGTATGATGCAGTTTAATTCATCTTTTTGCTCAACTGTATTTAATTCTAAATCTTTATTAAGAACTGTTATTCACTTATATGTCTTTTGTATAATCTTATAGATACCAAACAACCTGTATTAAAACATCATCCCTACTTATGGTTGTGGGATTTACAGAACTGTTCACCCTTTATGTCAAGATAGAGGTTGGTCAACCAGAGGAGGAGACTGTTGTTTCTAAACACAAGGCTGGCTGAGTGTCTGGGGTGTTTGGATCTCACCCAGGATGAATGATTCTCTAGCGACATTAATACCCTCTTGAATGTTCACTTTACTCCACTGTATTATCAATTTGATGTTTAAATGTGGAAATGAAGGTTTCTCACCATCCAAGAACACTGTGATCTAGATGTCATCAACTTGGTTGGTTCTCCTATTTTTTAGTTTCTAATTTGACTTTAATCAGATGTTGGTGTGATGTCATGACATGACTGTGGAATATCCTTATCTAAACCATATGGTGAGATAAAGCTAGGAAGGTTTATCTATAGACTAGCCTGGTAAAGGGAAGATAACTCACCCATCAGCATTAACAAAATTCATATGCATGTTTAGATTTATTTTGATTACCTTTGAAGAATACCAAATTCTCCTTCTCTTAGAACTCAATTAAGAATGATTGATAAAATTTGTAGGTATTTGATTAAGTGTCTTATTTTACCTTTCTCTTCAGATCCGAGACCAATCAACATCTGATAAAATATGTGGTAGTTTTTTTCATAGCGTTGAATGTTACACACTCTTTCCTGTAAAAAATGAAAAAAAAGGAAATGTACCTCAAAGTTTACACTATAATCCCTGCAATTTTAGAGTACATTTTGTACCTGTTTATTGTGCACCTAGATACAATGACCAGACTGGACAATGGTGAACATTCCAGTGAAGTTTCCTCCTAAGTTACACCAAGGCCTAACTACCCCCCAGCATGCCATACAACCATCTAGTGATTCAGGCACAGGACTCTAGTTACCTCTGACAATATCTTAGATGGCCTCCTGATCAATCCTCCATGTAACCTGACACCACCTTCCTACTTAATGTTACCTAGACATGCACAGATCTATTACCATTTGTAAGTGGGAGTAATTTACACCTGTATGTTCCTGTAAAATATCACTTACAATTATGCAAGATCTTTTGTGATTAAATGGCCTACAAGTCCCCAAAGAAGCTCATTAATATGTGGCAAGGCGGTATCTCGATGATGCAAATAAAATATGCTCAATGGAATTTTGATATCATTTGAAATGAATGTATCATGTTTCTTTCAAATCTAACGATTTGGTATAAACAAAAGAACAGAAGAATGTATGGCCTATTGGTATTTAATATAATCAAGAGTTACTTACCCTGTCCAGGAGATATGCATGTATCTTAGCCCTGTAGATGGCAGTGTCTGTTATAAAGTTCTCGATGAACATTCCCTGAAACAACACACAATGTCAACAGTTTACATTTATCTCAGCAGACCCTGACAGTCATTTTAAATTTTTCATTAACTCTGTTACATACAATCTCTAGTTGTTGATTCTGTTTGGTAGGTTGAGGAGAGAAACCTATCAAGTCTAAAGAATTTTTCACACAGAAGTTTCATCAAGACGTTTCCAAGAAAAGATTACCAAAATATCAAAATTGTTGTATGTACAGTAAACATTTCTTCACAAATTAAAAAAAAAGAACTTATGACAGTACTTTATAAGTGTCAGTTAAATCACAATTCTTCTTTACAAAAATTTACAAAATTGCAATTGTCCTCATTATTCAGCCCAATTCAGTGCTGAAAGTTGACATAAAACCATTCAGCTACATTCAGGGCTGGTGAAAGTCTTAGTTGAATACTTACCACTCGGCTACACTCAGGGTTAGTGACAGTCGTGGCTGAACACAAAGACTGAAGAACAGTCAGGGTGGCTGACAGGTGCTTGAAAGTATCGGTCTCTGACCCTCCGCCAGCAATGTCAAACAGCTGACGTAGTAACTGCATTGCACAAAATGTCTTCCCACTTCCACTCTCCCCACTGTAAACAACATTGAGATAGTTACACTCTCCCCACTATAAACAACATTGAGATGGTTACACTCTCCTCAATATAAACAACATTTAGATGGTTACACTCTCCTCACTATAAACAACATTGTGATGGTTACACTCTCCCCACTGTAAACAACATTGAGATGGTTACACTCTCCCCACTGT